>NW_026689730.1:107500-132500 GCF_943734765.1 Anopheles ziemanni | reverse complement strand
GTGTGGACTAGTTGGACCCACCCTTGCGGTGGACCGACCGGTCAGTGGTGTTTGCGGGTTAACACATGCGAGCGTTGCGGCCCAGAGGCCTTACCGCCTTTCACTGCGGGTTCGTCAAGAACTTGGAGATGGTCGCAACGCATCGGGTCCTCCCGGGGTACTTGGTGTTTGGATGCTGGCTTGGTGATTAAACACTTGATATTCCATCTTCGGATGAATTTCGGGTGTCACCTGTTGCCTAAGACCACTTGCATGTTTAGCTCGCCGTGGGGTAGCAAGCGTTGTGATCTAATGGCCTTACCGGGCAAACACTTTCGGTTCGTCAAGGACTTGGAGTGCCGGGACGGGTTGGCGGATCCATCACTCTGAGTATGCCGGGTTGATACTTGGGGTTGGTTTGGTTTTGGTGACCCAATACTAGATGTACCATCTCGGTGGTATGTCAGTATCACCTATACTCCAGACCACTTGCATGGTTAGCAAGCGTTGTGATTCAATGGCCCTACCGGGCAAACACTTTGGGTTCGCAAGGACTTGGAGTGCCGGGACGGGTTGGCGGATCCAACACTCTGGGTACCTCCGGGTACTTGGGGTTGGTTGAGGACTTGGTGAACAAACACTTGATATACACTCTTCGGATGTACTTCGGGTATCGCCTGTTGTCCGAGACCACTTGCATGGTTAGCAAGCGTTGTGGTCTAATGGCCCTACCGGGCAAACACTTTGGGTTCGCGAGGACTTAGAGTGCTGGTAGTGGTTGGCGGACCCAACACTCTGGGTACCTCCGGGTACTTGGGGTTGGTTGAGGACTTGGTGAACAAACACTTGTTGTACACTCTCCGGATGTACTTCGGGTGTCACCTGTTGTCCGAGACCACTTGCATGGTTAGCAAGCGTTGTGGTCTAATGGCCCTACCGGGCAAACACTTTATGTTCGCGAGGACTTGGAGTGCTGGTAGTGGTTGGCGGACCCAACACTCTGGGTACCTCCGGGTACTTGGGGTTGGTTGAGAACTTGGTGAAGATACCCCTGTCACCTTGTTCGAGGCCACTTGCATGGTCGCAAGCGTTGTGATACAATGGCCCTACCGGGCAAACACTTTGGGTTCGCAAGGACTTGGAGTGCCGGGACGGGTTGGCGGATCCAACACTCTGGGTACCTCCGGGTACTTGGGGTTGGTTGAGGACTTGGTGAGCAAACACTTGATATACGTTCTTCGGATGTACTTCGGGTGTCACCTGTTGTCCGAGGCCACTTGCATGGTCAACGGTTGAGGTGGTGATGGCGGGTCGGTGCTGTAGGGTGCCGGCCTGTTGGCTGCCTTGGCCGGGTTGGTTGGTTAACACTTGATTGGGCTTGCACCCGAGGGTAATGGCACTTGAAGGTGGGTACTGGCCGGCTGACCTGGTGTGATGGTTGGTTGGTGAACACTTGGCGGTACTTGCACTTGGCTGTGCTTGGACTTGAAGGTGGGATCCGGCTGGCCTAGGCCATTGGTGGTTGGTTGGTGGGTTAGCCCTTAGCTGGGCTGGCTGGCTGGCTGGCCATCGGTGGTGTGGTGTGGTGAGGTGTGTGGAGTCGAGCATCGCGCGCCGTTGCCTTCTTCGGAGTGTTGTAGGTACGCAAGTGCTTGCAATGCAAAGAGGTTGGTGATGGAGTGACATTGCCTTCACCATGGAGTTGCGGGTACTTAGGTACTTGCAAGGAGATGGTGGTATGGTGGTGTTGCGTGTGTGGTGTTCGATTAGAAAGATATAATTTCTAAGTCCGGATTAGTGCTGTCAGTGGGGCCGCCGCTAACAGGTCCTGCACGGCCACCGTGGGGCTTGACTTGGCGCTATTCCGGACTTGGGGCGATCACGATGTCCCCGTGCGGGACTTAGAAGATGGAAGAACACAAGTACCCTTATCCCATGACTTGTGAGCGATTGGCATACGTTACCACATGAAGAGAAAAATTGGCTAAGTCCCGGATCCATATTATATGAAGAGAAAAATCGGCTAAGTCAAGGATCCATATATAATAACCTTATAATTGGCTAAGTCCAGGATCCATATTATATGAAGAGAAAAATCGGCTAAGTCCAGGATCCATATATAATAACCTAATAATCGGCTAAGTCCAGGATCCATATATAATAACCTAATAATCGGCTAAGTCCAGGATCCATATTATATGAAGAGAAAAATCGGCTAAGTCCCAGATTGGGTCTGTCAGAAATACACTTCCAAGTTACCACACAAGCAAGCAAGATGGCCTAGTGATGGATCCATATGATATGAAGATAAAAATCGGCTAAGTCCCAGATTGGGTCTGTCAGAAATACACTTTCAAGTTACCACACAAGTAAGCAAGAAGGCCATATGATAGATCCATATGATATGAAGAGAAAAATCGGCTAAGTCCGAGATTGGGTCTGTCAGAAATACACTTCCAAGTTACCACACAAGCAAGCAAGATGGCCTATTGAAGGATCCATATGATATGAAGAGAAAAATCGGCTAAGTCCCAGATTGGGTCTGTCAGACATACACTATCAAGTTACCACACAAGCAAGCAAGATGGCCATATGATAGATCCATATGATATGAAGAGAAAAATCGGCTAAGTCCGAGATTGGGTCTGTCAGAAATACACTTCCAAGTTACCACACAAGCAAGCAAGATGGCCTATTGAAGGATCCATATGATATGAAGAGAAAAATCGGCTAAGTCCCAGATTGGGTCTGTCAGAAATACACTTCCAAGTTACCACACAAGCAAGCAAGATGGCCTAGTGATGGATCCATATGATATGAAGATAAAAATCGGCTAAGTCCCAGATTGGGTCTGTCAGACATACACTATCAAGTTACCACACAAGCAAGCAAGATGGCCTAGTGATGGATCCATATGATATGAAGAGAAAAATCGGCTAAGTCCCAGATTGGGTCTGTCAGAAATACACTTCCAAGTTACCACATGAGCAAGCAAGATGGCCTAGTGATGGATCCATATAATATGCAGAGAAAAATCGGCTAAGTCCCAGATTGGGTCTGTCAGAAATACACTTCCAAGTTACCACATGAGCAAGCAAGTTACCACATGAAGAGAAAGCCGGCAAAGTCTGGGAATGTTACCACATGAACTGGAAAATGGGCAAAAACCTACCTTCACAGGGAACGTGAATAAGTAAGGCTGTAGACATCGGATCGACAAGCCAAAGACTGATATGGAAAGGAAATGAGTAGTACTAGCTTTCCTGAGAGTTGCAGAGCTTAGACTGCATATGAACGAAAGTTATTAAGCGTCAAAGTCAGAGAAGTTACCCAAAGGAACACAAGTTCCAACTTAGAGCATGTATACCGCCTAGACGGTAAGAGGTACGGCCAGGCTGAGGAATAAGGAAATGTTGGCCAACATGTTCCCTAACTATCCCCCGAAGACCGCAAAGCAATCCAACATCAACCAAGAAAGTTATAGCCCGATCAAGAAAACACCTACTTTGCACCGATATTGCACCAAATACATGTACCAAGCACCTTCGGTTGCATACCTGCAGGGGCTTACCATAGTAGGCCATGGAAGACCGATATACCGAACATAATCACTTTCTATCTCCTCGGGTGTTTGAGATAGCGCTTTGCGGTACAAGAACGAAAGTTAGACTTTATCTTGGTGCATCTTTTTGCCCAAGATCACAAGACCCTATCTACCAAGGCAAGAAAGTTGTGTGGGGACAAAATGTCCAAAAGTGCCCAAAGTGGCACACTTGAACCATATATTCGAGAAAAACACAAGTGTGGGCCCGAGCTAGCAAGTTGAAATGTTCTGACCGTCAGTAGCCCTAGTTGAGGTGCACTTATCATTATATGAGGCCAACGTGCCAGCTAGTCTCTAAAGGGGCGATATGGGTGTTCCAAGGTTTGTACCCAATTGAGGAAAAAACAGGGTAAGGTACGGTGTACCGCGAATAACTCGGGCTATAGATGTCCGATCGATGAGTTTGGCATATGTATGGAAAGGTCTCGACGAGACCTAACTACCCTGAAAGTATGAAGGCAAAGACTTGAATGACCGGGAAGTAATTAAGTGCACAAGTGGTAAAGTTGCACCAAAGTCCATGTTACCCGAAGTGGTACATGAACACCCAATATTCGACCAAAACACAAGTTTAGAGACGAGCTAGCGAGCTACATTGTTCAGACCGTCAGTAGCCCGCATCAAGACACGCATTTCATTATATTGAGCCTAGCCGCTAGCTCGACTCGAAGTCGGTCATATGGTTGGTTGATGGTTTGGACCGACCACGTGGTGTACCAAGGTGATGTACCTTTCATGAATTAAAACTCTGGCTGTATGGCACTGAGCGACAAGCTAAGGTGTGATTTGGAATAGTCTTGAGTGGGACTATTTAGGAAAAATGCGAACAAAAAATCACAAAGTCCTTGGGCGAAGCTATTAGCGAAACATAGAGCAAATTGGTACCAAAAACTATGGAAATGGGACTTGAGTCAAAAATAACCGCAAGTTGGAGAAGAGATAGCAAGCTTGCGTAGAACAACTATATTTGGTGCATGGTATCACCAACAAAAAAGTATATGGGGCCAAGGTGCTGGCTGGCCTCCAAAGTGGAGATATGGGCGATCCAAAGTTTGTACCCAAGTACGAACAAGTATGGAAAAAACAGGGTAAGGTACCAAGTACCATTAATAACTTCGGCTGTAGATGGCCGAGCGAGGCAAACGGCTCACCGTTGGAAAGGTCTTGGGGAGACCTATCTACCCTGAAAGTTTCATGAGGCTGAGTTGAAAGACCACGGAGATATTAGGTGATGATGGTCCAATTCGGGGACCAAGTCGCAGGAAATGGCGCTTGACCAAAATCACCCTTGGAAGGTGAATACCGGCTTACCGGTAAGAGATAGCGACTTGGCGTAGAATATTCATAAGTTGGGCGTGTAGAGACGCAACTTTTATTATATGGGGCCAACCCGGTCAGGGTGCTCCAAGTCGGTCGTTTGGTTGGTTTATGGTTTGGGCCGACCACGTGGTGTGCCAAGTTGAGGTACCTTTCATGAATTATAACATGGTCAGTTTGCCACCGAGCGACAAGCTGCGGTGTGTTTTGGAATGGTCTTGAGTGGGACTATCAAGGAAAAATACCAATCGAAAATCAGCTTGTCCATGGCCGAAGCTATTAGTGAAACATATAGCAAAATGGGTCCAAAAACGAATGAAATGGGAATTGGACCAAGAATAACGGCAAGTTGGAGAAGAGATAGCAAGTTGGCGTAGAACAATTATATTTGGTGCATGGCATGACCAACAAAAAAGTATATGGGGCCAAGGTGCTAGCTGGCCTCCAAAGTGGAGATATGGGCGATCCAAAGTTTGTACCCAAGTACGAACAAGTATGGAAAAAACAGGGTAAGGTACCAAGTACCATGAATAACTTCGGCTGTAGATGGCCGAGCGAGGCAAACGGCTCACCGTTGGAAAGGTCTTGGGGAGACCTATCTACCCTGAAAGTTTTATGAGGCTGAGTTGAAAGACCACGGAGATATTAGGTGATGATGGTCCAATTCGGGGACCAAGTCGCAGGAAATGGCACTTGACCAAAATCACCCTTGGAAGGTGAATACCGGCTTACCGGTAAGAGATAGCGACTTGGCGTAGAATATTCATAAGTTGAGCGTGTAGAGACGCAACTTTCATTATATGGGGGCAACCCGGTCAGGGTGCTCCAAGTCGGTCGTTTGGTCGGTATATGGTTTGGGCCGACCACATGGTGTACCATGTTGAGGTATCTTTCATGAATTATAACTCGGTCAGTTTGCCACCGAGCGACAAGTTGCGGTGTGTTTTGGAATGGTCTTGAGTGGGACTATCAAGCAAAAATACAAACAGAATATCAGCTTGTCCATGGCCGAAGCTATTAGTGAAACATATAGCAAAATGGGTCCGAAAACGAATGAAATGGGACTTGGACCAAGAATAACGGCAAGTTAGAGAAGAGATAGCAAGTTGGCGTAGAACAATTATATTTAGTGCATGGTATGACCAACAAAAAAGTATATGGGGCAAAGGTGCTGGCTGGCCTCCAAAGTGGAGATATGGGCGATACAAAGTTTGTACCCAAGTATGGCAAAAACTGGTAGAGGTACCTTTCATGAATTACTGCTCAGGCTGTATGGCACTTAGCGGGACGCTTGGCTCTGGTATGGAATAGTCTTGAGTGGGACTATCAAGGAAAAATACGAACAAAAAATCACCATGTCCACGGACGAAGGTATTAGCGAAACTTAGAGCGAAATTGCGACCAAGTCCCTGGAAATGGCCCTTGGACCAAGTATACCGTCAAGGCGGTACGAGATAGCGAGTTGACGTGGAACATTTGTAAGTTTGCCTTCACGAGACGAAAGTTTAGTTATATGGGGCCAACCCGCTCAGGGTTGTCCAAGTCGGTCATATGGCTGATCGAAATTTTCGACCAAGTACTGAGAAAACAGGGTAAGGTACCGTGTACCTCGAATAACTTTGGCTGTAGATGTCCGAGCGAGGCAAACGGCATAGCGTTGGAAAGGTCTTGAGGTGTTCTAGGCACCCTGAAAGTTTGAAAAGGCTATCTGGAAAACTCGTGGAGATATTAGAGAAACATTGGGCCCAAAAGATACCAAGTCGCAGGAAATGGGCCCTCCAAGAACACCCTAAAATCCCAATTACGGCTAAGTTGCAGGCCAGCTAGCGAAGTGAAATGTTCTAGGCATAACTAGAACACGTTAATGCGCAACTTTTTGAATCAGAACTTTTTTCGATATCTGGCCCCCAAAGGGGGGATATGGGCGATCAAAGGATTTTTCCAAGTTTCGGTACTTTTTACGGTATCGCTCATAGCTCCGGCTGTATGCAAGCAAATGACAATCTAAGACATGATTTGGAAAGGTATTGAGCAGTACTAACTTACGTTAGAACACAGCGAAGCGCTATCGGTTCATGGCAAGGCCGATATAAACAGTCAAAGATGAAAAATGTTGACAAAATGAACAAAAATTACCTTGGTACGCGAATAGCGGCCAGGGATGAAGAGGTACGAAGGTGGTGTAGAAGAATTATAATTAGGGCTTGGTACGCTCTAAAAGTTTGCCGAAGACCGCAAAGCGCTCAGACCCATAGAAAGTGGCCATTTGGGCCGAACAGTGCGTGCAAAGAGGTGAAAATGCAAAAATTGCACTTTGGGGGGCGATTTGCGGGGGGAAGGAGGGGTCGGAGGGCAAAATGTCCCTTGACCAAAAAGTCTTATCTCGTCGAGATCTACAACATTGCCGAAGACCGCAAAGCGCTAGCTCGCAATCGAAAAATCGAGAATTTGAAAATTTTCTAAGTCTTGGGCTCCCTAAGGAAAAGTTTCAAAAATCACGTTTGTCCCCAATTTTGAAGGGGAAGGAGTCGGTTCCGGGGCATGGTGTCTTCGGCAAAAAGTCTTATCTTTTTGCGTACTTTCGACTAGTTCAATAAAAATTTTTGACCCAAAATTTGTTCGGCGGACCCCTAGGTCGAAAAACCCGAAAAAAGTCGAAAAAAGTCGAAAATGTCGAAAAATGAGAAAACCTCATATTCGGACTCTACACGAGCCCCAGATATTGAAAAGTGAAATCCGCGGTCGATTTGGAACAAAAAATTGACCTAGGCAAAGTTGTATGGAGGTAGGGACCCCTGAGAAAAAAGTTTGGTCCCGAGGCTCCTTGGACCACCAAGTCCCTAGGTCGGACCAAAATCGGAAAAAATCCGACCAAAGTCGAAAGTGTCGAAAATTTTAAAAAACCCCTTTTGGGGCCCTATGGCCTCCCTAGATAATGAAAAGTGAGGTCCGCGGCCGATCCGGAAGAAAAACTTGACCTAGGCAAACTTGTATGACGGTGGGGACCCAAAAAAATTTCGATGAGTGTAGTTTAGACAGGCCGGAAAATGTATCGGTGGTCCGTATCAAGGGACGTCTTTTAGTTCTATGGGGTGGTGGTCGTCGAACAAAGTCGCCTAGGTCGACCACCAGAAAGACCAGTCGTGTTGTAATGGATGTTTTGGCCACTTTACTAGGGAAACCTAGTAGGTCGAAGCAAATTTGGGGTTCGAGATGAGTTGGTGAAAGTTGGTCCAACCTAGGTGTGCTTGGTGGAGGTTGACCATGAAAGTAGAGCATGATGGGAATGACCATAACTTTGGTTCTAGATGTCGGATCGGTACACTTTCGGCAGTTTTGGAAAGGTGAAGGCCTGCTCTAGCTATGTTTCCTACCAAGCTAAGCGCCTACTAGTGACCCGGAGGAGGTATTAAGGGTCAAAGGCAAAAAGGGGTACCCTAAAGTGCATGTGACCAAGAAAATGGGAAAAACGGTATCGCCTATAGCTCAGGCTGTATGGCTCGGATCGGAAAGCTTGGATATGCGTTGGAAAGGTCTTGACGAGCGCTAGCTATGTGTCCTACCAAGCGAAGCGCTAGGTGTTGAGCAAGTCGGTCATATTAGAGGGCAAAGGTGAAAAATGGTGGTTTAGAGGCGAAAATTCACCTTATGATCGAAAATAGCGGGCGAACGATAAGAGCTACGAACACGGCGTAGAACAATCATAAGTACGTTACCACAAGACCTAACTTTGGCCAATATAGAGCGAGAAGATCGGAGGTACCCATCAGGGTGATATGGCTGGTTCAAAGTTGGACCAAAACGAGACTTGAGAAATGGATTGAAACACGGTATCGCGAATAACTCAGGCTGTATGGAACGGATCGACAAGCTAAGATCAGTGTTGGAAAGGTCGAACCGAGCGCTAACTATAATCCCAAACAACCGAAGCGCTAAGTGTTGAGCAAAACTGAGTTATTAAGCGACAAAGTCGAAAAATAATACCAAAATGGCCAAAAATCACACAAGACCAAGAATACCGAGCAGGCGGTAAGAGATAGCGGGTTGACGTAGAATACTTATAAGTTTGCCTCTACAAGACCTAAAAGTCGGCCATAGAAACCGAGAAGATCGGACCACTCTGGAAGGGTGATACGAGTGGTCAAAAATTGCCAAAAATGAAACATGGCTAAAATGGATTTGACTTGTGCACCATGTAGCTCCGGCTGTATGGCATGGATTGTAAAGCTAGGATATGTTTTGGAAAGGTAACACCCAGCGCTAGATACGACTAGAAGAAAGCAAAGCGCTAACTAGCATGATTTGGAAGTTATTAAGCGTCAAAGTCGAAAAATGTTACCAAAATTGAAACTCGAGTACATTGGGCCAAAAAGTACAAGTTGTGAAATTTGGACTTACGAGTAAAATACCGAGCAGGCGGTAAGAGATAGAGACTTGGTGTAGAACAATTATAAGTTGGGCATGTTATAACCTATATTTGGCCCGAACATAGTGTCGAGATCGGTGGTACCCAAAAGGGTGGTACAGGTGTTAGATGGTTTTCCCAGAGCATAAGCTCCACATGATATGGAAAACGGGAAACATCATAACTTCGGCTGTATGGCATGGAATGGAACGAACAAGGTATCGATGGAAAGAGAAAAGGTAGCGCTAACCATAATTCCTACCAAGCAAAGCGCTAGCATGTGACCGTTCGGGTGTTATTGTGAGTCAAAGTCAGAAATTGTTACCACGAGAGGCGAAAATCCGACTAAGTCCAAAAATACCGGGCTGGCGGTAAGAGATACGGCTTGGCCGTAGAACATTTATAAGTTGGCCAAGACAAGACCTAAGTTTCGTCCATAGACGACAAGAAGATCGAAGATACCTGAAGGTGAGATATGGGCGTCCCAAAGTGGGCCTTTGAAAAAGTGACAAACTTCCCTTATAACAGCATACACCAAATATCTCTGGCTCTATGGCACCGAATAAGAAGTTGAGGTCAGCGATAGAAAGGTGATAGTCAGCGCTAAATATCATACGAACAGAGTGAAGCGCTAAAGGGAAAGGATCTTGGTGATATAAGGTGACAAAGTCGAGAAAAGTTGCCTCAAAATCATGAAAAATGTGAAAAAATGGCTAAGTCCCGGGTGCCTTAAGGGCAGGTTGATCGAATGTACCGAGCTGGCGGTACGAGATAGAGACTTGGTGTAGAACAATTATATGTTTGGCATGGCAAGACCTACATTTGGTCAATACAAAGTGAGAAGATCAAAGAAACCCGTAAGGGTGATATTGGTGTCCAAAGGTAAAAAGCACTAAGTCTTGGGAAACTTATATGAAGAAAAAGGACCCTGATGGGTCATATAGGATGGATCGAAAAATCGGCTAAGTCCCAAAATGGGGATGTCAGAACTACACTCAAATGTTACCACACCAAGCAAGGCAAACTTATATGAAGCAAAGGACCCTGATGGGTCATATGGTATTGGTCGAAAAATCGGCTAAGTCCCAAAATGGGGATGTCAGAACTACACTCATGTGTTACCACACCAAGCAAGGCAAACTTATATGAAGCAAAGGACCCTGATGGGTCATATGGTATTTTACGAAAAATCGGCTAAGTCCCAAAATGGTGATGTCAGAACTACACTAAAATGTTACCACACCAAGCAAGGCAAACTTATATGAAGGCAAGGACCCTGATGGGTCATATGGTATTTTACGAAAAATCGGCTAAGTCCCAAAATGGTGATGTCAGAACTACACTAAAATGTTACCACACCAAGCAAGGCAAACTTATATGAAGGCAAGGACCCTGATGGGTCATATGGTATTTTACGAAAAATCGGCTAAGTCCCAAAATGATGATGTCAGAACTACACTCAAATGTTACCACACCAAGCAAGGCAAACTTATATGAAGGCAAGGACCCTGATGGGTCATATGGTATTTTACGAAAAATCGGCTAAGTCCCAAAATGATGATGTCAGAACTACACTCAAATGTTACCACACCAAGCAAGGCAAACTTATATGAAGCAAAGGACCCTGATGGGTCATATGGTATTGATCGAAAAATCGGCTAAGTCCCAAAATGGTGATGTCAGAACTACACTCAAATGTTACCACACCAAGCAAGGCAAACTTATATGAAGGCAAGGACCCTGATGGGTCATATGGTATTTTACGAAAAATCGGCTAAGTCCCAAAATGATGATGTCAGAACTACACTCAAATGTTACCACACCAAGCAAGGCAAACTTATATGAAGCAAAGGTCCCTGATGGGTCATATGGTATTGGTCGAAAAATCGGCTAAGTCCCAAAATGGGGATGTCAGAACTACACTCATGTGTTACCACACCAAGCAAGGCAAACTTATATGAAGCAAAGGACCCTGATGGGTCATATGGTATTTTACGAAAAATCGGCTAAGTCCCAAAATGGTGATGTCAGAACTACACTAAAATGTTACCACACCAAGCAAGGCAAACTTATATGAAGGCAAGGACCCTGATGGGTCATATGGTATTTTACGAAAAATCGGCTAAGTCCCAAAATGGTGATGTCAGAACTACACTAAAATGTTACCACACCAAGCAAGGCAAACTTATATGAAGGCAAGGACCCTGATGGGTCATATGGTATTTTACGAAAAATCGGCTAAGTCCCAAAATGGGGATGTCAGAACTACACTCAAATGTTACCACACCAAGCAAGGCAAACTTATATGAAGCAAAGGACCCTGATGGGTCATATGGTATTGATCGAAAAATCGGCTAAGTCCCAAAATGGGGATGTCAGAACTACACTCATGTGTTACCACATCAAGCAAGGCAAACTTATATGAAGCAAAGGACCCTGATGGGTCATATGGTATTGATCGAAAAATCGGCTAAGTCCCAAAATGGGGATGTCAGAACTACACTCAAATGTTACCACACCAAGCAAGGCAAACTTATATGAAGGCAAGGACCCTGATGGGTCATATGGTATTTTACGAAAAATCGGCTAAGTCCCAAAATGGGGATGTCAGAACTACACTCAAATGTTACCACACCAAGCAAGGCAAACTTATATGAAGGCAAGGACCCTGATGGGTCATATGGTATTTTACGAAAAATCGGCTAAGTCCCAAAATGGGGATGTCAGAACTACACTCAAATGTTACCACACCAAGCAAGGCAAACTTATATGAAGCAAAGGACCCTGATGGGTCATATGGTATTTTACGAAAAATCGGCTAAGTCCCAAAATGGGGATGTCAGAACTACACTCAAATGTTACCACACCAAGCAAGGCAAACTTATATGAAGCAAAGGACCCTGATGGGTCATATGGTATTTTACGAAAAATCGGCTAAGTCCCAAAATGATGATGTCAGAACTACACTCAAATGTTACCACACCAAGCAAGGCAAACTTATATGAAGGCAAGGACCCTGATGGGTCATATGGTATTTTACGAAAAATCGGCTAAGTCCCAAAATGGGGATGTCAGAACTACACTCAAATGTTACCACACCAAGCAAGGCAAACTTATATGAAGCAAAGGACCCTGATGGGTCATATGGTATTGATTGAAAAATCGGCTAAGTCCCAAAATGGGGATGTCAGAACTACACTCAAATGTTACCACACCAAGCAAGGCAAACTTATATGAAGCAAAGGACCCTGATGGGTCATATGGTATTGATTGAAAAATCGGCTAAGTCCCAAAATGGGGATGTCAGAACTACACTCAAATGTTACCACACCAAGCAAGGCAAACTTATATGAAGCAAAGGACCCATATGGGTCATATGGTATTTTACGAAAAATCGGCTAAGTCCCAAAATGATGATGTCAGAACTACACTCATATGTTACCATACCAAGCAAGGCAAATTTATATGAAGGAAAGGACCCATATGGGTCATATGGTATTTTACGAAAAATCGGCTAAGTCCCAAAATGAGGATGTCAGAACTACACTAAAAAGTTACCACACCAAGCAAGGCAAAGTACCTAGGTGAACCCTAGGAAGAAACACGGACCAAGTCAGATGGCCTAAGTCAATAGAACAAGTGACCTAGGCAAAGTTGTATGGCGCTGAGGACCCTGAAAAATCTGGTTAGTGTAGTTTAGACAGGGTAGGTTTTTGGGTCGGCCGAACCCCCTTATTTTGGGTTTTGGCCTCATCAAGAAGCTACACCTAGGCAAACTGCCTAGGGTGAAAGTGCGAAGACCAATCGAATAGTAAGACAAGTTTTGACCGATCGCCCTAGGCAAGCTTGTATGAAGAAAGGGACCCTAAGGGTCATATGGAAATACATGAAAAATCGGCTAAGTCCCAAAATTGGGATGTCAGAACTACACTAAAAAGTTACCACATCAAGCAAGGCAAACTACCTAGGTGAACCCTAGCAAGAAACACGGACCAAGTCAGATGGCCTAAGTCAAGAGTGCAAGTGACCTAGGCAAAGTTGTATGACGGTGAGGACCCTGAAAAATCTGGTTAGTGTAGTTTAGACAGGGGAGGTTTTTGGGTCGGCTGAACCTCCTTATTTTGGGTTTTGACCTCCTCAAGAAGCTACACCTAGGCAAACTGCCTAGGGTGAAAGTGCGAAGACCAATCGAATAGTAAGACAAGTTTTGACCGATCGCCCTAGGCAAGCTTGTATGAAGAAAGGGACCCTAAGGGTCATATGGAAATACATGAAAAATCGGCTAAGTCCCAAAATTGGGATGTCAGAACTACACTAAAAAGTTACCACATCAAGCAAGGCAAACTACCTAGGTGAACCCTAGCAAGAAACACGGACCAAGTCAGATGGCCTAAGTCAAGAGTGCAAGTGACCTAGGCAAAGTTGTATGACGGTGAGGACCCTGAAAAATCTGGTTAGTGTAGTTTAGACAGGGGAGGTTTTTGGGTCGGCTGAACCTCCTTATTTTGGGTTTTGACCTCCTCAAGAAGCTACACCTAGGCAAACTGCCTAGGGTGAAAGTGCGAAGACCAATCGAATAGTAAGACAAGTTTTGACCGATCGCCCTAGGCAAGCTTGTATGAAGAAAGGGACCCTATGGGTCATATGGAAATACATGAAAAATCGGCTAAGTCCCAAAATTGGGATGTCTGAACTACACTAAAAAGTTACCACATCAAGCAAGGCAAAGTACCTAGGTGAACCCTAGCAAGAAACACGGACCAAGTCAGATGGCCTAAGTCAAGAGAACAAGTGACCTAGGCAAAGTTGTATGACGGTGAGGACCCTGAAAAATCTGGTTAGTGTAGTTTAGACAGGGGAGGTTTTTGGGTCGGCTGAACCTCCTTATTTTGGGTTTTGACCTCCTCAAGAAGCTACACCTAGGCAAACTGCCTAGGGTGAAAGTGCGAAGACCAATCGAATAGTAAGACAAGTTTTGACCGATCGCCCTAGGCAAGCTTGTATGAAGAAAGGGACCCTATGGGTCATATGGAAATACATGAAAAATCGGCTAAGTCCCAAAATTGGGATGTCTGAACTACACTAAAAAGTTACCACAGCAAGCAAGGCAAAGTACCTAGGTGAACCCTAGGAAGAAACACGGACCAAGTCAGATGGCCTAAGTCAAGAGTACAAGTGACCTAGGCAAAGTTGTATGGCGCTGAGGACCCTGAAAAATCGGGTTAGTGTAGTTCAGACAGGGGAGGTTTCTGGGTCGGCTGAACCTCCTTATTTCGGGTTTTGGCCTCCTCAAGAAGACAGACCTAGGCAAACTGCCTAGGGTGAAAGTGCGAAGACCAATCGAATAGTAAGACAAGTTTTGACCGATCGCCCTAGGCAAGCTTGTATGAAGAAAGGGACCCTATGGGTCATATGGAAATACATGAAAAATCGGCTAAGTCCCAAAATTGGGATGTCTGAACTACACTAAAAAGTTACCACATCAAGCAAGGCAAAGTACCTAGGTGAACCCTAGGAAGAAACACGGACCAAGTCAGATGGCCTAAGTCAAGAGTACAAGTGACCTAGGCAAAGTTGTATGGCGCTGAGGACCCTGAAAAATCGGGTTAGTGTAGTTCAGACAGGGGAGGTTTCTGGGTCGGCTGAACCTCCTTATTTCGGGTTTTGGCCTCCTCAAGAAGACAGACCTAGGCAAAGTGCCTAGGGTGAAAGTGCGAAGACCAATCGAATAGTAAGACAAGTTTTGACCGATCGCCCTAGGCAAGCTTGTATGAAGAAAGGGACCCTATGGGTCATATGGAAATATACGAAAAATCGGCTAAGTCCCGAAATTGGGATGTCTGAACTACACTAAAAAGTTACCACATCAAGCAAGGCAAAGTACCTAGGTGAACCCTAGGAAGAAACACGGACCAAGTCAGATGGCCTAAGTCAAGAGTACAAGTGACCTAGGCAAAGTTGTATGGCGCTAAGGACCATGAAAAATCGGGTTAGTGTAGTTAAGACAGGGGAGGTTTCAGGGTCGGCTGGACCTCCTTATTTCGGGTTTTGGCCTCCTCAAGAAGACAGACCTAGGCGAACTGCCTAGGGTGAAAGTGCGAAGACCAATCGAATAGTAAGACAAGTTTTGACCGATCGCCCTAGGCAAGCTTGTATGAAGAAAGGGACCCTATGGGTCATATGGAAATACATGAAAAATAGGCTAAGTCCCAAAATTAGGATGTCTGAACTACACTAAAAAGTTACCACATCAAGCAAGGCAAAGTACCTAGGTGAACCCTAGGAAGAAACACGGACCAAGTCGGATGGCCTAAGTCAAGAGTACAAGTGACCTAGGCAAAGTTGTATGGCGCTGAGGACCCTGAAAAATCGGGTTAGTGTAGTTCAGACAGGGGAGGTTTCAGGGTCGGCCGAACCTCCTTATTTCGGGTTTTGGCCTCCTCAAGAAGACAGACCTAGGCGAACTGCCTAGGGTGAAAGTGCGAAGACCAATCGAATAGTAAGACAAGTTTTGACCGATCGCCCTAGGCAAGCTTGTATGAAGAAAGGGACCCTATGGGTCATATGGAAATATACGAAAAATCGGCTAAGTCCCAAAATTGGGATGTCAGAACTACACTATAAAGTTACCACATTAGCAAGGCAGACTTGTATGAAGAACGGGACCCTGGTGAAAGTAGCAAATATCCCAAACCGAACATGAATATTATACACACAAGAGTACGAACATAAAGGAACACGGACCAAGCGTACCGAGAGAATCGGTACTATAGAACCCTCGTGGTTCTACACAAAGACTTTATGTTAGGGGTTCAAGCCCCATAGTACTCAAACGGTGACAGTAGCAAATATCCCAAAACGAACGTGAATCTTATTCACAAGAGTACGAACATAAAGGAACACGGACCAAGCGTACCGAGAGAATCGGTACTATAGAGCCCTCGTGGTTCTACACAAAGACTTTATGTTCGGGGTTCACACCCCAAATCGAACGTGGAATTTACTTTCTGATGGTCATGCGGTCGTCCAAAGGGGTCTAGTATCCTGGGATGACAAGCATCACGGGCACAGCTCGTATCAAAACAGTCGAAGAGGCCCGCGAAAGCTTGCTTTCCATGGCTATGCGATGCACAAATTGAGTTTACTCACCGTAGTATAAAACGAACGAACCGAACCTATCCGAGTAGGGATAATGGGCGCAGTAACATACTTCTGTGACCCAGCGAGAGTTGAACGAGGTGACATGAACTGTCAGTGGCTTATATCAGATGGGATACATACATGAGATTGCTTTCAAATCTACACTCGAAAACCTAACCAAGTAAAAGCGAACGTGGGGAGGATTCGAAACTGGTAACGAAATCTTAAGCTGGAAAGAGTCATCACTATGGATACATATTATGCGAAACCAATCAAGTGCTCAGTACTGATCCAAAACCTAAGAGCACTAGTGAACACCTTATTCTCACCCTAGTTCACATCCAAGTGATCGACCACGTGTGTGAAGCAAAGACCAATCGAATTCCTCAATGAACCGAACACTATGAACAAACGGCCAGAAACGTTATAACTATCCAAACATCCTACTATCTAGCGAAAGTCATCACGATGGAACCATACAATGATCTTAACCTATAGCGCTCACCTATTCCTACCCAGAGTGCAAGTGAACAGATTGCCCACCCTTACCAGTTCACAACCACGTGATCGACTAACATACCGAGGTTACCACAAGTCAAAGTTATACGTTTACAAGCGCAAGACCAATCGAAAACCCCGAAAGCAATCTCGACCCAAAATGTATTATCCGTGAGTGTAGTCGAGTCTCGTACTCGTCATCTGTAATCGTCGGATAGAATATCCAGTACACGGTTGTCTTTCCAAATGAAATCTACATACAGAACTCGCTCTTGGCAAATGGGTGGCATTGGCGCAATCAGGAGCGAGTTCCCGTCCGGGTGCCAAGTGATTGGCAAATGTCTGGGGGAAAGCAACCATATGTTGATTTGTCTGTTAGTGTACTGGGTGTTTGAGGTATGTAGTATCCACGCTTGGTTGGGTGTGTCAGAGGACCATGGATGCGTTCACAACCCCAATTGGGGTACATCGGGAATGATTTTGTGGAACCGATGTGCCCGGCACACACTAAGTTTTGTTGCAAGTTAATAGTGTGCCATGTCCGGGGGGGTTGTGATTAAACTCTGGTGAATTGCGTACTGTGGTGATTGGGGTATGAAAGCCCCGCAGTTGCAATGATCGGACGCGCCTAGCGTGTCCTTTAGTTGATGGTAGGGAAATGAAGGCCCTTGTCAGCTCACCTAAGTATTCATGGAAGTTTGGCATAAGGTCGCTGTGGTAGGGGTATGAAGGCCCCGTCAGCGCATGCACAATCGGGCGCACGTGCGCTTAGCGGAGTCGAATGCCGCTCAAGTGCCTGTCCGGTGCATCGGGTGTGTGTGATACGAGGGCAATGAGGTTCGCACGGGGGCTCGCCTCCCGTGTGCTACCGGACTTGACAACATATAGAACGTGGTGTTTGCTCCTCCGGGTGCAATGGGACAATGAACATTCGAACGCAAAGTCGGAATTCTGGTTGATCCTACCAGTAATATACGCTCGTCTCAAAGGTTAAGCCATGCATGTCTAAGTACAAACAGATTTAATGTGAAACCGCATAAGGCTCAGTATAACAGCTATAATTTACGAGATCATCAACCTAGTTACTTGGATAACTGTGGAAAATCTAGAGCTAATACATGCAACATGCCAGGACCCTCGCGGGAACTGGTGCACTTATTAGTCAAACCAATCGCGGGTTCTCCGTGTCATTGAGTTGAAGTCTGGATAATGATGCTGATCGTATGGTCTCGCACCGACGACAGATCTCGCAAATATCTGCCCTATCAACTATGGATGGTAGTATAGAGGACTACCATGGTTGCAACGGGTAACGGGGAATCAGGGTTCGATTCCGGAGAGGGAGCCTGAGAAATGGCTACCACATCCAAGGAAGGCAACAGGCGCGTAAATTACCCAATCCCGGGACGGGGAGGTAGTGACGAGAAATAACAATATGAAACTCTTTAATGATGTTTCATAATTGGAATGAGTAGAGCATAAATCCTTCTACGAGGATCAAGTGGAGGGCAAGTCTGGTGCCAGCAGCCGCGGTAATTCCAGCTCCACTAGCGTATATTAAAATTGTTGCGGTTAAAACGTTCGAAGTTGATACTTGTCCAACACAGTCCGGCTCCGCCGACCCGGTCAACCCGTGGTCGGTGGGCCAAGTCGGAATCTGGTTGCGACTCAATGGTGTGGTAGGGCACCAAGTCTGTGTCATGGTGTGCCCTTCAACGGGTGCAAGTGTAACATAGAGCTCGACCGCTCACGTTTACCTTGAACAAATTAGAGTGCTTAAAGCAGGGTGCCCAAACGCCCTAGAATAATCTTGCATGGAATAATGGAATACGACCTTGGTCTAATCTTTCATTGGTTTGTACTCAGACCGGAGGTAATGATTAACAGAAGTAGTTGGGGACACTAGTATTACGGCGCGAGAGGTGAAATTCGTAGACCGTCGTAAGACTAACTAAAGCGAAGGCATTTGTCAAGGATGCTTTCTTTAATCAAGAACGAAAGTTAGAGGATCGAAGGCGATTAGATACCGCCCTAGTTCTAACCGTAAACGATGCCAACTAGCAATTGGGAGACGCTACAACCAGGTGCTCTCAGTAGCTTCCGGGAAACCAAAGTCAGGTTCCGGGGGAAGTATGGTTGCAAAGTTGAAACTTAAAGGAATTGACGGAAGGGCACCACAATGAAATGGAGCTTGCGGTTCAATTTGACTCAACACGGGAAAACTTACCAGGTCCGAACTTATGGAGGTGAGACAGATTAATAGCTCTTTCTCAAATTTAAGGGTAGTGGTGCATGGCCGTTCTTAGTTCGTGGATTGATTTGTCTGGTTAATTCCGATAACGAACGTGACTCACATATGCTAACTAGAACGCAGTCAGCGTTAATGCGTCGATGCCGATTGGAACGGGTTAGGACCTTTCGGTGGAGTATGACCTGACACCTTCGCTGTTCGTGTGCGCAAGTGCACTTACGGTACGCTGCTTAGCAGGACAATTTGTGTTTAGCAAAATGAGATCGAGCGATAACAGGTCCGTGATGCCCTTAGATGTTCTGGGCTACACGCGTGCTACAATGTGGGTAGCAGCGTGTCTCCTATTCCGAGAGGAACGGGAAATCACTCAAATACTCACTTAGTAGGGATTATGGATTGCAATGGTCCATATGAACTCGGAACTTCTAGTAAGTGCTGGTCATCAGCCAGCGTTGAATACGTCCCTGCCCTTTGTACACACCGCCCGTCGCTACTACCGATGGATTATTTAGTGAGGTCTTTGGAGATGATCGTTCGCTGGATCCTCGTGAACCGCGTCTGCTTTATCGAAGTTGACCGAACTTGATGATTTAGAGGAAGTAAAAGTCGTAACAAGGTTTCCGTAGGTGAACCTGCGGAAGGATCATTAGTGGCCAAGTGATCCTTCCAGAAGTCCGAACCTGCGGGTTGAGACTTCGGCACAAGTTGCCATATGATAATTGACGAAACACTATAGAAGTCCGAACCTGCGGGTTGAGACTTCGGCACAAGTTGCCATATGAAAGTTGACGAAACACTATAGAAGTCCGAACCTGCGGGTTGAGACTTAGGCACAAGTTGCCATATGAACATTGACGAAACACTATGAAGTCCGAACCTGCGGGTTGAGACTTAGGCACAAGTTGCCTTATATATAACTTCGAACAAATACACAAGTCCGAACCTGCGGGTTGAGACTTAGGCACAAGTTGCCTTATACATGACTTCGAACAAATACACAAGTCCGAACCTGCGGGTTGAGACTTAGGCACAAGTTGCCATATGAAAGTTGACGTAACACTAACAAGTCCGAACCTGCGGGTTGAGACTTAGGCACAAGTTGCCTTATACATACATTGGCCAAATAAACAGAAGTCCGAACCTGCGGGTTGAGACTAAGGCACAAGTTGCCATATTATATTCGATCAAACACTAAGTAGTCCGAACCTGCGGGTTGAGACTCAAGACCGTAACAAGATGTCACTATACAAGTCCGAACCTAAGGGTTGAGACTTAATGCGATCTAGATACCAAGTTGACATCCAATACCTGTTGAGCAAAACCAAAGATTCCCTGTTCTCGAATGATTACACTATATAACAGGGAATCATGAAGAAATCAAGCAAGCGTGAAACAAAGTCATCACTTGGGCATGCTCGATAGCCAACCACATGACCTTAACCTAAGAGAGCATGCAAACCACATGATACCTATAAACGATTAACCCGCCCTAGTTCAATCGTTCACCAAGTGATGACTTCAGTATGGCTAAGAGAAAAACTTTTGAATGGGAAAAACTCTAAGTCCGAACCTCCGGGTTGAGACTTCCGCGTCGGAGGTGGGCGCACCTCCTATCCGAAAGATGGTGAATCAGGGGTGTTCGATCAGCAATGGTCGGATGCCCCGTCGTAGTCCAACTATGACAATCCAAGTCAAGACCTCCGGGTTGAGACTTCCGCGTCCGGAGGTACGCGTACCGCCTACCCGAAAGATGGTGAATCAGGGGTGTTCGATCAGCAATGGTCGGATGCCCCGTCGTAGTCCAACTATGACAATCAAAGTCAAGACCTCCGGGTTGAGACTTCCGCGTCCGGAGGTACGCGTACCGCCTACCCGAAAGATGGTGTGCTTCTGGGGTATTCGATGAGTCGGATACCCCGTCGTAGTCCAACTATGACAATACAAAGTCAAGACCTCCGGGTTGAGACTTCCGCGTCCGGAGGTACGCGTACCGCCTACCCGAAAGATGGTGTGCTTCTGGGGTATTCGATGAGTCGGATACCCCGTCGTAGTCCAACTATGACAATACAAAGTCAAGACCTCCGGGTTGAGACTTCCGCGTCCGGAGGTACGCGTACCGCCTACCCGAAAGATGGTGTGCTTCTGGGGTATTCGATGAGTCGGATACCCCGTCGTAGTCCAACTATGACAATACAAAGTCAAGACCTCCGGGTTGAGACTTCCGCGTCCGGAGGTACGCGTACCGCCTACCCGAAAGATGGTGTGCTTCTGGGGTATTCGATGAGTCGGATACCCCGTCGTAGTCCAACTATGACAATCAAAGTCAAGACCTCCGGGTTGAGACTTTCTAAGAGTACAAGCATAAAGGAACACGGACCAAGCCGTACCGAGAGAATCGGTACTAGAGCCCTTGTGGTTCTACATTGAGAGAGCCCTCGTGGTTCTTATTAGGGGCTTTATGCAAGAAGTACTCAATACTGTGGTGTGAAGTATAAAGTATAGAGTCCTCCACTGGTCCACGCTGCTCCGGCGGTCCTGGGTAAGATAGTTCATTCTAGCTTGCCCTATGTGGAAGAGGACTCAATACCCTACCTGTTGAGCTTGAAACAAAGTCATCACTTGGGCATGCTCATATTGCCATACACAATTACATTATATTCGAATGAGCATGCAAGCGACCCTATATAGACCGAACCAAAACGATAGATACCGCCGTAGTTCACCCCCACCAAGTGATGACTTCAGTATGGCTAGTGTGTGAAGTATAAAGTATAGTCCTCCCCTGGTCCACACTGCTTCGGCGGTCCTGGGTAAGATAGTTAGTTCTAGCTTGCCCTATGTGGAAGAGGACACAATACTTAATACTTAGAGTACAAGCATAAAGGAACACGGACCAAGCCGTACCGAGAGAATCGGTACTAGAGCCCTCGTGGTTCTACATTGAGAGAGCCCTCGTGGTTCTCATTAGGGGCTTTATGCAAGTCGTACTCAATACTGTGGTGTGAAGTATAAAGTATAGAGTCCTCCACTGGTCCACGCTGCTCCGGCGGTCCTGGGTAAGATAGTTCATTCTAGCTTGCCCTATGTGGAAGAGGACTCAATACCCTACCTGTTGAGCTTGAAACAAAGTCATCACTTGGGCATGCTCATATTGCCATACACAATTACATTATATTCGAATGAGCATGCAAGCGACCCTATATAGACCGAACCAAAACGATAGATACCGCCGTAGTTCACCCCCACCAAGTGATGACTTCAGTATGGCTAGTGTGTGAAGTATAAAGTATAGTCCTCCCCTGGTCCACACTGCTTCGGCGGTCCTGGGTAAGATAGTTAGTTCTAGCTTGCCCTATGTGGAAGAGGACACAATACTTAATACTTAGAGTACAAGCATAAAGGAACACGGACCAAGCCGTACCGAGAGAATCGGTACTAGAGCCCTCGTGGTTCTACATTGAGAGAGCCCTCGTGGTTCTCATTAGGGGCTTTATGCAAGTCGTACTCAATACTGTGGTGTGAAGTATAAAGTATAGAGTCCTCCACTGGTCCACGCTGCTCCGGCGGTCCTGGGTAAGATAGTTCATTCTAGCTTGCCCTATGTGGAAGAGGACTCAATACCCTACCTGTTGAGCTTGAAACAAAGTCATCACTTGGGCATGCTCATATTGCCATACAATATTCCATTATCTACTAATGAGCATGCAGCTATATGATTATAACCTGTAAACGATTACCCCGCCGTAGTTCAGCGCTTCAACCAAGTGATGACTTCAGTATGGCTAGTGTGTGAAGTATAAAGTATAGTCCTCCCCTGGTCCACACTGCTTCGGCGGTCCTGGGTAAGATAGTTAGTTCTAGCTTGCCCTATGTGGAAGAGGACACCATACTTAATACTGTGGTGTAATGAACAAAGTATAGTCCTCCACTGGTCCACGCTGCTTTGCAGTCCTGGGTAAGATAGTTAATTCTAGCTTGCCCTATGTGGAAGAGGGCATACAAGACAAAGTATAGTTCTCCCCTGGTCCACGCTGCTCCGGCGGTCCTGGGTAAGATAGTTAATTCTAGCTTGCCCTATGTGGAAGAGGACATAATACTCTACCTGTTGAGCTTTAAACAAAGTCATCACTTGGGCATGCTCTATAGCCAACCACATGACATTAACCTAAGAGAGCATGCAGCGTATTATCCCAATGCAAAGTAAACGATAGACTCGCCCTAGTTCAGTGCTTCAACCAAGTGATGACTTCAATATGGCTAGTGTGTGAAGTATAAAGTATAGTCCTCCCCTGGTCCACACTGCTTCGGCGGTCCTGGGTAAGATAGTTAGTTCTAGCTTGCCCTATGTGGAAGAGGACACCATACTTAATACTGTGGTGTAATGAGCAAAGTATAGTCCTCCACTGGTCCACGCTGCTTTGCAGTCCTGGGTAAGATAGTTAATTCTAGCTTGCCCTATGTGGAAGAGGGCATACAAGACAAAGTATAGTTCTCCCCTGGTCCACGCTGCTTCGGCGGTCCTGGGTAAGATAGTTAATTCTAGCTTGCCCTATGTGGAAGAGAGCATACATGAACCAAGAACGAAGGTTATGATCGAGGAATGATTCGACAACTCACCGATGGTATGAAATGTGAAGAATTCAAGCAAGCACACAATCAAGTCATCACTTGGGCATGCTCGATAGCCAACCCTATGACATTAACCTAGTAGAGCATGCGAAAACCAATATATATACAAGTAATGTAAACGATGCCCCTCCCTAGTTCAGCGCTTCAACCAAGTGATGACTTCAGAATGGCTAAATCAAATCGGTTCAAAACATACCATCGGTACCCTATTGAAACACACAAGTCGATATCAAACCTCTTAATTGTGTAGTCCTCCACTGGTCCACGCCGCTTCGGCGGTCCTGGGTAAGATAGTTCATTCTAGCTTGCCCTATGTGGAAGAGGGCACATTACTCAATACTGTGGTGTGAAGTATAAAGTTCAGTTCTCCCCTGGTCCACGCTGCTTCGGCGGTCCTGGGTAAGATAGTTCATTCTAGCTTGCCCTATGTGGAAGAGGACACTTAATACTTCGTCTCTAAGCGGCGGCTTGACTCCTCCCTACGGGGAACGGGTTTACGCGCACAGCGGCGGCTTACGCACTATGGCAGTCATGGATGCCTTACGTTTCTATGAAAAGTGTGTTCCTCCCCTGGTCCACGCTGCTTCGGCAGTCCTGGGTAAGATAGTTAGTTCTAGCTTGCCCTATGTGGAAGAGGACACGTAGACTTACTGTGGTGTGAAGTATAAGGTTCAGTTCTACCCTGGTCCACGCCGCTTCGGCCGTCCTGGGTAAAATGGATTCATCCAGCTTGCCCTATGTGGAATGAGGACACTTTATGCTTCGTCTCTAAGCGGCGGCTTGCTCCTCCCTACGGGGAACGGGTATACGCGCACAGCGGCGGCTTACGTTATGGCAGTCATGGATGCCTTACGTTTCCATGAAAAGTGTGTTCCTCCCCTGGTCCACGCTGCTTCGGCAGTCCTGGGTAAGATAGTTAGTTCTAGCTTGCCCTATGTGGAAGAGGACACGTAGACTTACTGTGGTGTGAAGTATAAGGTTCAGTTCTCCCCTGGTCCACGCCGCTTCGGCCGTCCTGGGTAAAATGGATTCATCCAGCTTGCCCTATGTGGAATGAGGACACTTTATGCTTCGTCTCTAAGCGGCGGCTTGCTCCTCCCTACGGGGAACGGGTATACGCGCACAGCGGCGGCTTACGCAAGTTAGTCACCCTCGGCAGTGGATCACTCGGCTCATG
>NW_026689730.1:72500-102500 GCF_943734765.1 Anopheles ziemanni | reverse complement strand
TCGCCGTGGGGTAGCAAGCGTTGTGATCTAATGGCCTTACCGGGCAAACACTTTCGGTTCGTCAAGGACTTGGAGTGCCGGGACGGGTTGGCGGATCCATCACTCTGAGTATGCCGGGTTGATACTTGGGGTTGGTTTGGTTTTGGTGACCCAATACTAGATGTACCATCTCGGTGGTATGTCAGTATCACCTATACTCCAGACCACTTGCATGGTTAGCAAGCGTTGTGATCTAATGGCCCAACCGGGCAAACACTTTGGGTTCGCAAGGACTTAGAGTGCCGGGACGGGTTGGCGGATCCAACACTCTGGGTACCTCCGGGTACTTGGGGTTGGTTGAGGACTTGGTGAACAAACACTTGATGAACACTCTTCGGATGTACTTCGGGTGTCACCTGTTGTCCGAGACCACTTGCATGGTTAGCAAGCGTTGTGATTCAATGGCCCTACCGGGCAAACACTTTGGGTTCGCAAGGACTTGGAGTGCCGGGACGGGTTGGCGGATCCAACACTCTGGGTACCTCCGGGTACTTGGGGTTGGTTGAGGACTTGGTGAACAAACACTTGATATACACTCTTCGGATGTACTTCGGGTATCGCCTGTTGTCCGAGACCACTTGCATGGTTAGCAAGCGTTGTGGTCTAATGGCCCTACCGGGCAAACACTTTGGGTTCGCGAGGACTTAGAGTGCTGGTAGTGGTTGGCGGACCCAACACTCTGGGTACCTCCGGGTACTTGGGGTTGGTTGAGGACTTGGTGAGCAAACACTTGATATACACTCTTCGGATGTACTTCGGGTATCGCCTGTTGTCCGAGACCACTTGCATGGTTAGCAAGCGTTGTGGTCTAATGGCCCTACCGGGCAAACACTTTGGGTTCGCGAGGACTTAGAGTGCTGGTAGTGGTTGGTGGACCCAACACTCTGGGTACCTCCGGGTACTTGGGGTTGGTTGAGAACTTGGTGAAGATACCCCTGTCACCTTGTTCGAGGCCACTTGCATGGTCGCAAGCGTTGTGATACAATGGCCCTACCGGGCAAACACTTTGGGTTCGCAAGGACTTGGAGTGCCGGGACGGGTTGGCGGATCCAACACTCTGGGTACCTCCGGGTACTTGGGGTTGGTTGAGGACTTGGTGAGCAAACACTTGATATACGTTCTTCGGATGTATTTCGGGTGTCACCTGTTGTCCGAGGCCACTTGCATGGTCAACGGTTGAGGTGGTGATGGCGGGTCGGTGCTGTAGGGTGCCGGCCTGTTGGCTGCCTTGGCCGGGTTGGTTGGTTAACACTTGATTGGGCTTGCACCCGAGGGTAATGGCACTTGAAGGTGGGTACTGGCCGGCTGACCTGGTGTGATGGTTGGTTGGTGAACACTTGGCGGTACTTGCACTTGGCTGTGCTTGGACTTGAAGGTGGGATCCGGCTGGCCTGGGCCATTGGTGGTTGGTTGGTTGGTTAGCCCTTAGCTGGGCTGGCTGGCTGGCTGGCCATCGGTGGTGTGGTGTGTTGGGCGGTTGGTGAACACTTGGCGGTACTTGCACTTGGCTGTGCTTGGACTTGAAGGTGGGATCCGGCTGGCCTAGGCCATTGGTGGTTGGTTGGTGGGTTAGCCCTTAGCTGGGCTGGCTGGCTGGCTGGCCATCGGTGGTGTGGTGTGGTGTGGTGTGTGGAGTCGAGCATCGCGCGCCGTTGCCTTCTTCGGAGTGTTGTGGGTACGCAAGTGCTTGCAGTGCAAAGAGGTTGGTGATGGAGTGACATTGCCTTCACCATGGAGTTGCGGGTACTTAGGTACTTGCAAGGAGATGGTGGTATGGTGGTGTTGCGTGTGTGGTGTTCGATTAGAAAGATATAATTTCTAAGTCCGGATTAGTGCTGTCAGTGGGGCCGCCGCTAACAGGTCCTGCACGGCCACCGTGGGGCTTTACTTGGCGCTATTCCGGACTTGGGGCGATCACGATGTCCCCGTGCGGGACTTAGAAGATGGAAGAACACAAGTACCCTTATCCCATGACTTGTGAGCGATTGGCATACGTTACCACATGAAGAGAAAAATTGGCTAAGTCCCGGATCCATATTATTTGAAGAGAAAAATCGGCTAAGTCCCGGATCCATATTATATGAAGAGAAAAATCGGCTAAGTCCAGGATCCATATCATATGAAGAGAAATATCGGCTAAGTCCAGGATCCATATATAATAACCTAATAATCGGCTAAGTCCAGGATCCGTATTATATGAAGAGAAAAATCGGCTAAGTCCAGGATCCATATATAATAACCTAATAATCGGCTAAGTCCAGGATCCATATTATATGAAGAGAAAAATCGGCTTAGTCCAGGATCCATATATAATAACCTAAAAATCGGCTAAGTCCAGGATCCATATAATATGATGAGAAAAATCGGCTAAGTCCCAGATTGGGTCTGTCAGACATACACTTTCAAGTTACCACACAAGCAAGCAAGAAGGCCGTGTGAAGGATCCATATGACATGAAGAGAAAAATTGGCTAAGTCCCAGATTGGGTCTGTCAGAAATACACTTCCAAGTTACCACACAAGCAAGCAAGATGGTCTAGTGATGGATCCATATGATATGAAGAGAAAAATCGGCTAAGTCCAGGATCCATATAATATGAAGAGAAAAATCGGCTAAGTCCCAGATTGGGTCTGTCAGACATACACTTTCAAGTTACCACACAAGCAAGCAAGATGGCCTAGTGATTGATCCATATGATATGAAGAGAAAAATCGGCTAAGTCCGAGATTGGGTCTGTCAGACATACACTTCCAAGTTACCACACAAGCAAGCAAGATGGCGTATTGATGGATCCATATGATATGAAGAGAAAAATCGGCTAAGTCCGAGATTGGGTCTGTCAGAAATACACTTCCAAGTTACCACACAAGCAAGCAAGATGGCCTAGTGATGGATCCATATGATATGAAGAGAAAAATCGGCTAAGTCCCAGATTGGGTCTGTCGGAAATACACTTCCAAGTTACCACACAAGCAAGCAAGATGGCCTAGTGATGGATCCATATGATATGAAGAGAAAAATCGGCTAAGTCCCAGATTGGGTCTGTCAGACATACACTTTCAAGTTACCACACAAGCAAGCAAGATGGCCTAGTGATTGATCCATATGATATGAAGAGAAAAATCGGCTAAGTCCGAGATTGGGTCTGTCAGACATACACTTCCAAGTTACCACACAAGCAAGCAAGTTACCACATGAAGAGAAAGCCGGCAAAGTCCGGGAATGTTACCACATGAACTGGAAAATGGGCAAAAACCTACCTTCACAGGGAACGTGAATAACTAAGGCTGTAGACATTGGATCGACAAGCCAAAGACTGATATGGAAAGGAAATGAGTAGTACTAGCTTTCCTGAGAGTTGCAGAGCTTAGACTGCATATGAACGGAAGATATTAAGCGTCAAAGTCAGAAAAGTTGCCCGAAGGAACACAAGTTCCAACTTAGAGCATGAATACCGCCTAGACGGTAGGAGGTACGGCCAGGCTGAGGAATAAGAAAATGTTGGCCAACATGTTCCCTAACTATCCCCCGAAGACCGCAAAGCAATCCAACATCAACCAAGAAAGTTATAGCCCGATCAAGGAAACACCTACTTTGCACCGATTTTGCACCAAATACATGTACCAAGCACCTTCGGTTGCATACCTGCAGGGGCTTACCATAGTAGGCCATGGAAGACCGATATACCGAACATAATCACTTTCTATCTCCTCGGGTGTTGGAGATAGCGCTTTGCGGTAAAAGAACGAAAGTTAGACCATATCTTGGTGCATCTTTTTGCCCAAAAACACAAGACCCTATCTACCAAGGCAAGAAAGTTGTGTGGACAAAATGTCCAAAAGTGCCCAAAGTGGCACACTTGAACCATATATTCGAGAAAAACACAAGTGTGGGCCCGAGCTAGCAAGTTGAAATGTTCTGACCGTCAGTAGCCCTAGTTGAGGTGCACTTATCATTATATGAGGCCAACGTGCCAGCTAGTCTCTAAAGGGGCGATATGGGTGTTCCAAGGTTTGTACCCAATTGAGGAAAAAACAGGGTAAGGTACGGTGTACCGCGAATAACTCGGGCTATAGATGTCCGATCGATGAGTTTGGCATATGTATGGAAAGGTCTCGACGAGACCTAACTACCCTGAAAGTATGAAGGCAAAGACTTGAATGACCGGGAAGTAATTAAGTGCACAAGTGGTAAAGTTGCACCAAAGTCCATGTTACCCGAAGTGGTACATGAACACCCAATATTCGACCAAAACACAAGTTTAAAGACGAGCTAGCGAGCTACATTGTTCAGACCGTCAGTAGCCCGCATCAAGACACGCATTTCATTATATTGAGCCTAGCCGCTAGCTCGACTCGAAGTCGGTCATATGGTTGGTTGATGGTTTGGACCGACCACGTGGTGTACCAAGGTTATGTACCTTTCATGAATTAAAACTCTGGCTGTATGGCACTGAGCGACAAGCTAAGGTGTGATTTGGAATAGTCTTGAGTGGGACTATTTAGGAAAAATGCGAACAAAAAATCACAAAGTCCTTGGGCGAAGCTATTAGCGAAACATAGAGCAAATTGGTACCAAAAACTATGGAAATGGGACTTGAGTCAAAAATAACCGCAAGTTGGAGAAGAGATAGCAAGCTTGCGTAGAACATTTATAACTAGTGCGTGGTATGACCAACAAAAATGTGTATGGGGCCAAGGCGCTGGCTGGCCTCCAAAGTGGTGATATGGGCGATTCAAAGTTTGTACCCAAGTATGAACAAGTATGGTGAAAACAGGGTAAGGTACCAAGTACCATGAATAACTTCGGCTGTAGATGGCCGAGCGAGGCAAACGGAATACCGTTAGAAAGGTCTTGGGGAGACCTATCTACCCTGAAAGTTTCATGAGGCTGAGTTGAAAGACCACGGAGATATAAGGTGATGATGGGCCGATTCGGGGACCAAGTCGCAGGAAATGGCACTTGGTCAAAATCACCCTTGGAAGGTGAATACCGGCTTACCGGTAAGAGATAGCGACTTGGTGTAGAATATTCATAAGTTGGACGTCGGAAGACGCAACTTTCATTATATGGGGGCAACCCGGTCAGGGTGCTCCAAGTCGGTCGTTTGGTCGGTTTATGGTTTGGGCCGACCACGTAGTGTACCAAGGTGAGGTACCTTTCATGAATTATAACTCGGTCAGTTTGCCACCGAGCGACAAGTTGCGATGTGATTTGGAATGGTCTTGAGTGGGACTATCAAGGAAAAATACCAATCGAAAATCAGCTTGTCCATGGCCGAAGCTATTAGTGAAACATATAGCAAAATGGGTCCAAAAACGAATGAAATGGGAATTGGACCAAGAATAACGGCAAGTTGGAGAAGAGATAGCAAGTTGGCGTGGAACAATTATATTTGGTGCATGGCATGACCAACAAAAAAGTATATGGGGCCAAGGCGCTGGCTGGCCTCCAAAGTGGAGATATGGGCGATTCAAAGTTTGTACCCAAGTACGAACAAGTATGGAAAAAACAGGGTAAGGTACCAATTACCATGAATAACTTCGGCTGTAGGTGGCCGAGCGAGGCAAACCGCATATCGTTGGAAAGGTCTCGAGGTGACCTATCTACCCTGAAAGTTTCATGAGGCTAAGTTGAAAGACCACGGAGATATTAGGTGATGATGGTCCAATTCGGGGACCAAGTCGCAGGAAATGGCACTTGACGAAAATCACCCTTGGAAGGTGAATACCGGCTTACCGGTAAGAGATAGCGACTTGGCGTAGAATATTCATAAGTTGGGCGTGAATAGACGCAACTTTCATTATATGGGGGCAACCCGGTCAGGGTGCTCCAAGTCGGTCGTTTGGTCGGTTTATGGTTTGGGCCGACCACGTAGTGTACCAAGGTGAGGTACCTTACATGAATTATAACTCGGTCAGTTTGCCACCGAGCGGAAAGTTCCGGTGTGATTTGGAATGGTCTTGAGTGGGACTATCAAGGAAAAATACAAATTGAAAATCAGCTTGCCCATGGCCGAAGCTATTAGTGAAACATATAGCAAAATGGGTCCGAAAACGAATGAAATGGGACTTGAACCAAGAATAACGGCAAGTTGGAGAAGAGATAGCAAGTTGGCGTGGAACATTTATATTTTGGACATGGTATGACCAACAAAAAAGTATATGGGGCCAAGGCGCTGGCTGGCCTCCAAAGTGGAGATATGGGCGATTCAAAGTTTGTACCCAAGTACGAACAAGTATGGAAAAAACAGGGTAAGGTACCAAGTACCATTAATAACTTCGGCTGTAGATGGCCGAGCGAGGCAAACCGCATACCGTTGGAAAGGTCTTGGGGAGACCTATCTACCCTGAAAGTTTCATGAGGCTGAGTTGAAAGACCACGGAGATATTAGGTGATGATGGTCCAATTCGGGGACCAGGTCGCAGGAAATGGCACTTGACCAAAATCACCCTTGGAAGGTGAATACCGGCTTACCGGTAAGAGATAGCGACTTGGCGTAGAATATTCATAAGTTGGGCGTGTCAAGACGCAACTTTCATTATATGGGGGCAACCCGGTCAGGGTGCTCCAAGTCGGTCGTTTGGTCGGTATATGGTTTGGGCCGACCACATGGTGTACCAAGTTGAGGTATCTTTCATGAATTATAACTCGGTCAGTTTGCCACCGAGCGACAAGTTGCGGTGTGTTTTGGAATGGTCTTGAGTGGGACTATCAAGCAAAAATACAAACAGAATATCAGCTTGTCCATGGCCGAAGCTATTAGTGAAACATATAGCAAAATGGGTCCGAAAACGAATGAAATGGGACTTGGACCAAGAATAACGGCAAGTTAGAGAAGAGATAGCAAGTTGGCGTAGAACAATTATATTTAGTGCATGGTATGACCAAGAAAAAAGTACATGGGGCAAAGGTGCTGGCTGGCCTCCAAAGTGGAGATATGGGCGATACAAAGTTTGTACCCAAGTATGGCAAAAACTGGTAGAGGTACCTTTCATGAATTACTGCTCAGGCTGTATGGCACTTAGCGGGACGCTTGGCTCTGGTATGGAATAGTCTTGAGTGGGACTATCAAGGAAAAATACGAACAAAAAATCACCATGTCCACGGACGAAGGTATTAGCGAAACTTAGAGCGAAATTGCGACCAAGTCGCTGGAAATGGCCCTTGGACCAAGTATACCGTCAAGGCGGTACGAGATAGCGAGTTGACGTAGAACATTTATAAGTTTGCCTACAAGAGACAAAAGTTTAGTTATATGGGGCCAACCCGCTCAGGGTTGTCCAAGTCGGTCATATGGCTGATCGAAATTTTCGACCAAGTACTGAGAAAACAGGGTAAGGTACCGTGTACCTCGAATAACTTCGGCTGTAGATGTCCGAGCGAGGCGAACGGCATAGCGTTGGAAAGGTCTTGAGGTGCTCTAGGCACCCTGAAAGTATGAGAAAGCTATCTGGAAAACTTGTGGAGATATTAGAGAAACATAGGGCCCAAAAGATACCAAGTCGCAGGAAATGGGCCCTCCAAGAACACCCTAAAATCCCAATTACGGCTAAGTTGCAGGCCAGCTAGCGAAGTGAAATGTTCTAGGCATAACTAGAACACAATAAGGCGCAACTTTTTGAATCAGAACTTTTTTCGATATCTGGCCCCCAAAGGGGGGATATGGTCGATCCAAGGATTTTTCCAAGTTTCGGTACTTTTTACGGTATCGCTCATAGCTCCGGCTGTACGCAAGCAAATGACAACCTAAGACATGATTTGAAAAGGTATTGAGTAGTACTATTTTACGTTAGAACACAGCGAAGCGCTATCGGTTCATCGCAAGGCCGATATAAGCAGTCAAAGATGAAAAATGTTGATAAAATGAACAAAAATTACCTTGGTACGCGAATAGCGGCCAGGGATGAAGAGGTACGAAGTTGGTGTAGAACAATTATAATTAGGGCTTAGTACGCTCTAAAAGTTTGCCGAAGACCGCAAAGCGCTCAGACCCATAGAAAGTGGCCATTTGGGCCGAACAGTGCATGCAAAGAGGTGAAAATGCAAAAATTGCACTTTGGGGGGCGATTTGCGTGGGGAAGGAGGGGTCGGAGGGCAAAATGTCCCTTGACCAAAAAGTTTTATCTCGTCGAGATCTACAACATTGCCGAAGACCGCAAAGCGCTAGCTCGCAATCGAAAAATCGAGAATTTGAAAATTTTCTAAGTCTTGGGCTCCCTAAGGAAAAGTTTCAAAAATCACGTTTGTCCCCAATTTTGAAGGGGAAGGAGTCGGTTCCGGGGCATGGTGTCTTCGGCAAAAAGTCTTATCTTTTTGCGTACTTTCGACTAGTTCAATAAAAATTTTTGACCCAAAATTTGTTCGGCGGACCCCTAGGTCGAAAAACCCGAAAAAAGTCGAAAAAAGTCGAAAATGTCGAAAAATGAGAAAACCTCATATTCGGACTCTACACGAGCCCCAGATATTGAAAAGTGAAATCCGCGGTCGATTTGGAACAAAAAATTGACCTAGGCAAAGTTGTATGGAGGTAGGGACCCCTGAGAAAAAAGTTTAGTCCCGAGGCTCCTTGGACCACCAAGTCCCTAGGTCGGACCAAAATCGGAAAAAATCCGACCAAAGTCGAAAGTGTCGAAAATTTTAAAAAACCCCTTTTGGGGCCCTATGGCCTCCCTAGATAATGAAAAGTGAGGTCCGCGGCCGATCCGGAAGAAAAACTTGACCTAGGCAAACTTGTATGACGGTGGGGACCCAAAAAAATTTCGATGAGTGTAGTTTAGACAGGCCGGAAAATGTATCGGTGGTCCGTATCAAGGGACGTCTTTTAGTTCCATGGGGTGGTGGTCGTCGAACAAAGTCGCCTAGGTCGACCACCAGAAAGACCAGTCGTGTTGTAATGGATGTTTTGACCACTTTACTAGGGAAACCTAGTAGGTCGAAGCAAATTTGGGGTTCGAGATGAGTTGGTGAAAGTTGGTCCAACCTAGGTGTGCTTGGTGGAGGTTGACCATGAAAGTAGAGCATGATAGGAATGACCATAACTTTGGTTCTAGATGTCGGATCGGTACACTTGAGGCAGTTTTGGAAAGGTGAAGGCCTGCTCTAGCTATGTTTCCTACCAAGCTGAGCGCCTACTAGTGACCCGGAGGAGGTATTAAGGGTCAAAGGCAAAAAGGGGTACCCTAAAGTGCATGTGACCAAGAAAATGGGAAAAACGGTATCGCCTATAGCTCAGGCTGTATGGCTCGGATCGGAAAGCTTGGATATGCGTTGGAAAGGTCTTGACGAGCGCTAGCTATGTGTCCTACCAAGCGAAGCGCTAGGTGTTGAGCAAGTCGGTCATATTAGAGGGCAAAGGTGAAAAATGGTGGTTTAGAGGCGAAAATTCACCTTATGATCGAAAATAGCGGGCGAACGATAAGAGCTACGAACACGGCGTAGAACAATCATAAGTACGTTACCACAAGACCTAACTTTGGCCAATATAGAGCGAGAAGATCGGAGGTACCCATCAGGGTGATATGGCTGGTTCAAAGTTGGACCAAAACGAGACTTGAGAAATGGGTTGAAACACGGTATCGCGAATAACTCAGGCTGTATGGAACGGATCGACAAGCTAAGATCAGTGTTGGAAAGGTCGAACCGAGCGCTAACTATAATCCCAAACAACCGAAGCGCTAAGTGTTGAGCAAAACTGAGTTATTAAGCGACAAAGTGGAAAAATAATAAAAAAAATTTCCAAAAATCACACAAGACCAAGAATACCGAGCAGGCGGTAAGAGATAGCGGGTTGACGTAGAATACTTATAAGTTTGCCTCTACGAGACCTAAAAGTCGTCCATAGACAGCGAGAAGATCGGACCACTCTGGAAGGGTGATACGAGTGGTCAAAAATTGGCAAAAATGAAACATGGCTAAAATGGATTTGACTTGTGCACCGTATAGCTCCGGCTGTATGGCATGGATTGTTAAGCTAGGATATGTTTTGGAAAGGTAACACCCAGCGCTAGATACGACTAGAAGAAAGCAAAGCGCTAACTAGCATGATTTGGAAGTTATTAAGTTTCAAAGTCGAAAAATGTTACCAAAATTGAAACTCGAGTACATTGGGCCAAAAAGTACAAGTTGTGAAATTTGGACTTACGAGTAAAATACCGAGCAGGCGGTAAGAGATAGAGACTTGGTGTAGAACAATTATATGTTGGGCATGTTATAACCTATATTTGGCCCGAACATAGTGACGAGATCGGTGGTACCCAAAAGGGTGGTACAGGTGTTAGATGGTTTTCCCAGAGCATAAGCTCCACATGATATGGAAAACGGGAAACATCATAACTTCGGCTGTATGGCACGGAATGGAACGAACAAGGTATCGATGGAAAGAGAAAAGGTAGCGCTAACTATAATTCCTACCAAGCAAAGCGCTAGCATGTGACCGTTCGGGTGTTATTGTGAGTCAAAGTCAGAAATTGTTACCACGAGAGGTGAAAATCCGACTAAGTCCATGAATACCGGGCTGGCGGTAAGAGATACGGCTTGGCCGTAGAACATTTATAAGTTGGCCAATACAAGACCTAAGTTTCGTCCATAGACGACAAGAAGATCGAAGATACGTGAAGGTGAGATATGGGCGTCCCAAAGTGGGCCTTTGAAAAAGTGACAAACTTCCCTTATAACAGCATACACCAAATATCTCTGGCTCTATGGCACCGAATAAGAAGTTGAGGTCAGCGATAGAAAGGTGATAGTCAGCGCTAAATATCATACGAACAGAGTGAAGCGCTAAAGGGAAAGGATCTTGGTGATATAAGGTGACAAAGTCGAGAAAAGTTGCCTCAAAATCATGAAAAATGTGAAAAAATGGCTAAGTCCCGGGTGCCTTAAGGGCAGGTTAATCGAATGTACCGAGCTGGCGGTACGAGATAGAGACTTGGTGTAGAACAATTATATGTTTGGCATGGCAAGACCTACATTCGGCCAATACAAAGTGAGAAGATCAAAGATACCCGCAAGGGTGATATTGGTGTCCAAAGGAAAAAAGCACTAAGTCTTGGGAAACTTATATGAAGAAAAAGGACCCTGATGGGTCATATAGGATGGATCGAAAAATCGGCTAAGTCCCAAAATGGGGATGTCAGAACTACACTCAAATGTTACCACACCAAGCAAGGCAAACTTATATGAGGCAAAGGACCCTGATGGGTCATATGGTATTGGTCGAAAAATCGGCTAAGTCCCAAAATGGGGATGTCAGAACTACACTCATGTGTTACCACACCAAGCAAGGCACTTATATGAAGCAAAGGACCCTGATGGGTCATATGGTATTTTACGAAAAATCGGCTAAGTCCCAAAATGGTGATGTCAGAACTACACTAAAATGTTACCACACCAAGCAAGGCAAACTTATATGAAGGCAAGGACCCTGATGGGTCATATGGTATTTTACGAAAAATCGGCTAAGTCCCAAAATGGTGATGTCAGAACTACACTAAAATGTTACCACACCAAGCAAGGCAAACTTATATGAAGGCAAGGACCCTGATGGGTCATATGGTATGGATCGAAAAATCGGCTAAGTCCCAAAATGGGGATGTCTGAACTACACTCAAATGTTACCACACCAAGCAAGGCAAACTTATATGAAGGAAAGGACCCTGATGGGTCATATGGTATTTTACGAAAAATCGGCTAAGTCCCAAAATGGGGATGTCAGAACTACACTCATGTGTTACCACACCAAGCAAGGCAAACTTATATGAAGGCAAGGACCCTGATGGGTCATATGGTATTTTACGAAAAATCGGCTAAGTCCCAAAATGGGGATGTCAGAACTACACTCAAATGTTACCACACCAAGCAAGGCAAACTTATATGAAGGAAAGGACCCTGATGGGTCATATGGTATTTTACGAAAAATCGGCTAAGTCCCAAAATGGGGATGTCAGAACTACACTCATGTGTTACCACACCAAGCAAGGCAAACTTATATGAAGCAAAGGACCCTGATGGGTCATATGGTATTTTACGAAAAATCGGCTAAGTCCCAAAATGGGGATGTCAGAACTACACTCAAATGTTACCACACCAAGCAAGGCAAACTTATATGAAGCAAAGGACCCTGATGGGTCATATGGTATTTTACGAAAAATCGGCTAAGTCCCAAAATGGGGATGTCAGAACTACACTCAAATGTTACCACACCAAGCAAGGCAAACTTATATGAAGCAAAGGACCCATATGGGTCATATGGTATTTTACGAAAAATCGGCTAAGTCCCAAAATGATGATGTCAGAACTACACTAAAATGTTACCACACCAAGCAAGGCAAACTTATATGAAGGCAAGGACCCTGATGGGTCATATGGTATGGATCGAAAAATCGGCTAAGTCCCAAAATGGGGATGTCTGAACTACACTCAAATGTTACCACATCAAGCAAGGCAAACTTATATGAAGCAAAGGACCCTGATGGGTCATATGGTATTTTACGAAAAATCGGCTAAGTCCCAAAATGGGGATGTCAGAACTACACTCAAATGTTACCACACCAAGCAAGGCAAACTTATATGAAGGAAAGGACCCTGATGGGTCATATGGTATTTTACGAAAAATCGGCTAAGTCCCAAAATGGGGATGTCAGAACTACACTCAAATGTTACCACACCAAGCAAGGCAAACTTATATGAAGGAAAGGACCCTGATGGGTCATATGGTATTTTACGAAAAATCGGCTAAGTCCCAAAATGGGGATGTCAGAACTACACTCATGTGTTACCACACCAAGCAAGGCAAACTTATATGAAGCAAAGGACCCTGATGGGTCATATGGTATTTTACGAAAAATCGGCTAAGTCCCAAAATGGGGATGTCAGAACTACACTCAAATGTTACCACACCAAGCAAGGCAAACTTATATGAAGCAAAGGACCCTGATGGGTCATATGGTATTTTACGAAAAATCGGCTAAGTCCCAAAATGGGGATGTCAGAACTACACTCATGTGTTACCACACCAAGCAAGGCAAACTTATATGAAGCAAAGGACCCTGATGGGTCATATGGTATTTTACGAAAAATCGGCTAAGTCCCAAAATGGGGATGTCTGAACTACACTCAAATGTTACCACACCAAGCAAGGCAAACTTATATGAAGGAAAGGACCCTGATGGGTCATATGGTATTTTACGAAAAATCGGCTAAGTCCCAAAATGGGGATGTCAGAACTACACTCATGTGTTACCACACCAAGCAAGGCAAACTTATATGAAGGCAAGGACCCTGATGGGTCATATGGTATTTTACGAAAAATCGGCTAAGTCCCAAAATGGGGATGTCAGAACTACACTCAAATGTTACCACACCAAGCAAGGCAAACTTATATGAAGGAAAGGACCCTGATGGGTCATATGGTATTTTACGAAAAATCGGCTAAGTCCCAAAATGGGGATGTCAGAACTACACTCATGTGTTACCACACCAAGCAAGGCAAACTTATATGAAGCAAAGGACCCTGATGGGTCATATGGTATTTTACGAAAAATCGGCTAAGTCCCAAAATGGGGATGTCAGAACTACACTCAAATGTTACCACACCAAGCAAGGCAAACTTATATGAAGCAAAGGACCCTGATGGGTCATATGGTATTTTACGAAAAATCGGCTAAGTCCCAAAATGGGGATGTCAGAACTACACTCAAATGTTACCACACCAAGCAAGGCAAACTTATATGAAGCAAAGGACCCATATGGGTCATATGGTATTTTACGAAAAATCGGCTAAGTCCCAAAATGATGATGTCAGAACTACACTAAAATGTTACCACACCAAGCAAGGCAAACTTATATGAAGGCAAGGACCCTGATGGGTCATATGGTATGGATCGAAAAATCGGCTAAGTCCCAAAATGGGGATGTCTGAACTACACTCAAATGTTACCACATCAAGCAAGGCAAACTTATATGAAGCAAAGGACCCTGATGGGTCATATGGTATTTTACGAAAAATCGGCTAAGTCCCAAAATGGGGATGTCAGAACTACACTCAAATGTTACCACACCAAGCAAGGCAAACTTATATGAAGGAAAGGACCCTGATGGGTCATATGGTATTTTACGAAAAATCGGCTAAGTCCCAAAATGGGGATGTCAGAACTACACTCAAATGTTACCACACCAAGCAAGGCAAACTTATATGAAGGAAAGGACCCTGATGGGTCATATGGTATTTTACGAAAAATCGGCTAAGTCCCAAAATGGGGATGTCAGAACTACACTCATGTGTTACCACACCAAGCAAGGCAAACTTATATGAAGCAAAGGACCCTGATGGGTCATATGGTATTTTACGAAAAATCGGCTAAGTCCCAAAATGGGGATGTCAGAACTACACTCAAATGTTACCACACCAAGCAAGGCAAACTTATATGAAGCAAAGGACCCTGATGGGTCATATGGTATTTTACGAAAAATCGGCTAAGTCCCAAAATGGGGATGTCAGAACTACACTCATGTGTTACCACACCAAGCAAGGCAAACTTATATGAAGCAAAGGACCCTGATGGGTCATATGGTATTTTACGAAAAATCGGCTAAGTCCCAAAATGGGGATGTCAGAACTACACTCATGTGTTACCACACCAAGCAAGGCAAACTTATATGAAGCAAAGGACCCTGATGGGTCATATGGTATTTTACGAAAAATCGGCTAAGTCCCAAAATGGGGATGTCAGAACTACACTCAAATGTTACCACACCAAGCAAGGCAAACTTATATGAAGCAAAGGACCCTGATGGGTCATATGGTATTTTACGAAAAATCGGCTAAGTCCCAAAATGGGGATGTCAGAACTACACTCAAATGTTACCACACCAAGCAAGGCAAACTTATATGAAGCAAAGGACCCTGATGGGTCATATGGTATTTTACGAAAAATCGGCTAAGTCCCAAAATGGGGATGTCAGAACTACACTCAAATGTTACCACACCAAGCAAGGCAAACTTATATGAAGCAAAGGACCCTGATGGGTCATATGGTATTTTACGAAAAATCGGCTAAGTCCCAAAATGGGGATGTCAGAACTACACTCAAATGTTACCACACCAAGCAAGGCAAACTTATATGCAGGAAAGGACCCTGATGGGCCATATGGTATTTTACGAAAAATCGGCTAAGTCCCAAAATGGGGATGTCAGAACTACACTCATGTGTTACCACACCAAGCAAGGCAAACTTATATGAAGGAAAGGACCCTGATGGGTCATATGGTATTTTACGAAAAATCGGCTAAGTCCCAAAATGGGGATGTCAGAACTACACTCAAATGTTACCACACCAAGCAAGGCAAACTTATATGAAGCAAAGGACCCATATGGGTCATATGGTATTTTACGAAAAATCGGCTAAGTCCCAAAATGATGATGTCAGAACTACACTAAAATGTTACCACACCAAGCAAGGCAAACTTATATGAAGGCAAGGACCCTGATGGGTCATATGGTATGGATCGAAAAATCGGCTAAGTCCCAAAATGGGGATGTCTGAACTACACTCAAATGTTACCACATCAAGCAAGGCAAACTTATATGAAGCAAAGGACCCTGATGGGTCATATGGTATTTTACGAAAAATCGGCTAAGTCCCAAAATGGGGATGTCAGAACTACACTCAAATGTTACCACACCAAGCAAGGCAAACTTATATGAAGGAAAGGACCCTGATGGGTCATATGGTATTTTACGAAAAATCGGCTAAGTCCCAAAATGGGGATGTCAGAACTACACTCAAATGTTACCACACCAAGCAAGGCAAACTTATATGAAGGAAAGGACCCTGATGGGTCATATGGTATTTTACGAAAAATCGGCTAAGTCCCAAAATGGGGATGTCAGAACTACACTCATGTGTTACCACACCAAGCAAGGCAAACTTATATGAAGCAAAGGACCCTGATGGGTCATATGGTATTTTACGAAAAATCGGCTAAGTCCCAAAATGGGGATGTCAGAACTACACTCAAATGTTACCACACCAAGCAAGGCAAACTTATATGAAGCAAAGGACCCTGATGGGTCATATGGTATTTTACGAAAAATCGGCTAAGTCCCAAAATGGGGATGTCAGAACTACACTCATGTGTTACCACACCAAGCAAGGCAAACTTATATGAAGCAAAGGACCCTGATGGGTCATATGGTATTTTACGAAAAATCGGCTAAGTCCCAAAATGGGGATGTCAGAACTACACTCATGTGTTACCACACCAAGCAAGGCAAACTTATATGAAGCAAAGGACCCTGATGGGTCATATGGTATTTTACGAAAAATCGGCTAAGTCCCAAAATGGGGATGTCAGAACTACACTCAAATGTTACCACACCAAGCAAGGCAAACTTATATGAAGCAAAGGACCCTGATGGGTCATATGGTATTTTACGAAAAATCGGCTAAGTCCCAAAATGGGGATGTCAGAACTACACTCAAATGTTACCACACCAAGCAAGGCAAACTTATATGAAGCAAAGGACCCTGATGGGTCATATGGTATTTTACGAAAAATCGGCTAAGTCCCAAAATGGGGATGTCAGAACTACACTCAAATGTTACCACACCAAGCAAGGCAAACTTATATGAAGCAAAGGACCCTGATGGGTCATATGGTATTTTACGAAAAATCGGCTAAGTCCCAAAATGGGGATGTCAGAACTACACTCAAATGTTACCACACCAAGCAAGGCAAACTTATATGCAGGAAAGGACCCTGATGGGCCATATGGTATTTTACGAAAAATCGGCTAAGTCCCAAAATGGGGATGTCAGAACTACACTCATGTGTTACCACACCAAGCAAGGCAAACTTATATGAAGCAAAGGACCCTGATGGGTCATATGGTATTTTACGAAAAATCGGCTAAGTCCCAAAATGGGGATGTCAGAACTACACTCAAATGTTACCACACCAAGCAAGGCAAACTTATATGAAGCAAAGGACCCTGATGGGTCATATGGTATTGATTGAAAAATCGGCTAAGTCCCAAAATGGGGATGTCAGAACTACACTCAAATGTTACCATACCAAGCAAGGCAAACTTATATGAAGGAAAGGACCCATATGGGTCATATGGTATTTTACGAAAAATCGGCTAAGTCCCAAAATGAGGATGTCAGAACTACACTAAAAAGTTACCACACCAAGCAAGGCAAAGTACCTAGGTGAACCCTAGGAAGAAACACGGACCAAGTCAGATGGCCTAAGTCAATGAAACAAGTGACCTAGGCAAAGTTGTATGGCGCTGAGGACCCTGAAAAATCTGGTTAGTGTAGTTTAGACAGGGTAGGTTTTTGGGTCGGCTGAACCCCCTTATTTTGGGTTTTGGCCTCATCAAGAAGCTACACCTAGGCAAACTGCCTAGGGTGAAAGTGCGAAGACCAATCGAATAGTAAGACAAGTTTTGACCGATCGCCCTAGGCAAGCTTGTATGAAGAAAGGGACCCTAAGGGTCATATGGAAATACATGAAAAATCGGCTAAGTCCCAAAATTGGGATGTCAGAACTACACTAAAAAGTTACCACATCAAGCAAGGCAAACTACCTAGGTGAACCCTAGCAAGAAACACGGACCAAGTCAGATGGCCTAAGTCAAGAGTGCAAGTGACCTAGGCAAAGTTGTATGACGGTGAGGACCCTGAAAAATCTGGTTAGTGTAGTTTAGACAGGGGAGGTTTTTGGGTCGGCTGAACCTCCTTATTTTGGGTTTTGACCTCCTCAAGAAGCTACACCTAGGCAAACTGCCTAGGGTGAAAGTGCGAAGACCAATCGAATAGTAAGACAAGTTTTGACCGATCGCCCTAGGCAAGCTTGTATGAAGAAAGGGACCCTATGGGTCATATGGAAATACATGAAAAATCGGCTAAGTCCCAAAATTGGGATGTCTGAACTACACTAAAAAGTTACCACATCAAGCAAGGCAAAGTACCTAGGTGAACCCTAGCAAGAAACACGGACCAAGTCAGATGGCCTAAGTCAAGAGTGCAAGTGACCTAGGCAAAGTTGTATGACGGTGAGGACCCTGAAAAATCTGGTTAGTGTAGTTTAGACAGGGGAGGTTTTTGGGTCGGCTGAACCTCCTTATTTTGGGTTTTGACCTCCTCAAGAAGCTACACCTAGGCAAACTGCCTAGGGTGAAAGTGCGAAGACCAATCGAATAGTAAGACAAGTTTTGACCGATCGCCCTAGGCAAGCTTGTATGAAGAAAGGGACCCTATGGGTCATATGGAAATACATGAATAATCGGCTAAGTCCCAAAATTGGGATGTCTGAACTACACTAAAAAGTTACCACATCAAGCAAGGCAAAGTACCTAGGTGAACCCTAGCAAGAAACACGGACCAAGTCAGATGGCCTAAGTCAAGAGTGCAAGTGACCTAGGCAAAGTTGTATGACGGTGAGGACCCTGAAAAATCTGGTTAGTGTAGTTTAGACAGGGGAGGTTTTTGGGTCGGCTGAACCTCCTTATTTTGGGTTTTGACCTCCTCAAGAAGCTACACCTAGGCAAACTGCCTAGGGTGAAAGTGCGAAGACCAATCGAATAGTAAGACAAGTTTTGACCGATCGCCCTAGGCAAGCTTGTATGAAGAAAGGGACCCTATGGGTCATATGGAAATACATGAAAAATCGGCTAAGTCCCAAAATTAGGATGTCTGAACTACACTAAAAAGTTACCACATCAAGCAAGGCAAAGTACCTAGGTGAACCCTAGGAAGAAACACGGACCAAGTCGGATGGCCTAAGTCAAGAGTACAAGTGACCTAGGCAAAGTTGTATGGCGCTGAGGACCCTGAAAAATCGGGTTAGTGTAGTTCAGACAGGGGAGGTTTCTGGGTCGGCCGAACCTCCTTATTTCGGGTTTTGGCCTCCTCAAGAAGACAGACCTAGGCGAACTGCCTAGGGTGAAAGTGCGAAGACCAATCGAAAAGTAAGACAAGTTTTGACCGATCGCCCTAGGCAAGCTTGTATGAAGAAAGGGACCCTATGGGTCATATGGAAATATACGAAAAATCGGCTAAGTCCCAAAATTGGGATGTCAGAACTACACTTTAAAGTTACCACATCAAGCAAGGCAAAGTACCTAGGTGAACCCTAGGAAGAAACACGGACCAAGTCAGATGGCCTAAGTCAAGAGTACAAGTGACCTAGGCAAAGTTGTATGGCGCTGAGGACCCTGAAAAATCGGGTTAGTGTAGTTAAGACAGGGGAGGTTTCAGGGTCGGCTGGACCTCCTTATTTCGGGTTTTGGCCTCCTCAAGAAGACAGACCTAGGCGAATTGCCTAGGGTGAAACTGCGAAGACCAATCGAATAGTAAGACAAGTTTTGACCGATTGCCCTAGGCAAGCTTGTATGAAGAAAGGGACCCTATGGGTCATATGGAAATATATGAAAAATCGGCTAAGTCCCAAAATTGGGATGTCAGAACTACACTATAAAGTTACCACATTAGCAAGGCAGACTTGTATGAAGAACGGGACCCTGGTGAAAGTAGCAAATATCCCAAACCGAACATGAATATTATACACACAAGAGTACAAACATAAAGGAACACGGACCAAGCGTACCGAGAGAATTGGTACTACAGAGCCCTCGTGGTTCTACACAAAGACTTTATGTTAGGGGTTCAAGCCCCATGGTACTCAAACGGTGACAGTAGCAAATATCCCAAATCGAACATGAATATTATACACACAAGAGTACGAACATAAAGGAACACGGACCAAGCGTACCGAGAGAATCGGTACTATAGAGCCCTCGTGGTTCTACACAAAGACTTTATGTTCGGGGTTCACACCCCAAATCGAACGTGGAATTTACTTTCTGATGGTCATGCGGTCGTCCAAAGGGGTCTAGTATCCTGGGATGACAAGCATCACGGGCACAGCTCGTATCAAAACAGTCGAAGAGGCCCGCGAAAGCTTGCTTTCCATGGCTATGCGATGCACAAATTGAGTTTACTCACCGTAGTATAAAACGAACGAACCGAACCTATCCGAGTAGGGATAATGGGCGCAGTAACATACTTCTGTGACCCAGCGAGAGTTGAACGAGGTGACATGAACTGTCAGTGGCTTATATCAGATGGGATACATACATGAGATTGCTTTCAAATCTACACTCGAAAACCTAACCAAGTAAAAGCGAACGTGGGGAGGATTCGAAACTGGTAACGAAATCTTAAGCTGGAAAGAGTCATCACTATGGATACATATTATGCGAAACCAATCAAGTGCTCAGTACTGATCCAAAACCTAAGAGCACTAGTGAACACCTTATTCTCACCCTAGTTCACATCCAAGTGATCGACCACGTGTGTGAAGCAAAGACCAATCGAATTCCTCAATGAACCGAACACTATGAACAAATGGCCAAAAACGTTATAACTATCCAAACATCCTACTATCTAGCGAAAGTCATCACGATGGAACCATACCATGATCTTTAACCTATAGCGCTCACCATATTCCTACCCAGAGTGCAAGTGAACAGATTGCCCACCCGTACCCAGTTCACAACCACGTGATCGACTAACATACCGAGGTTACCACAAGTCAAAGTTATACGTTTACAAGCGCAAGACCAATCGAAAACCCCGAAAGCAATCTCGACCCAAAATGTATTATCCGTGAGTGTAGTCGAGTCTCGTACTCGTCATCTGTAATCGTCGGATAGAATATCCAGTACACGGTTGTCTTTCCAAATGAAATCTACATACAGAACTCGCTCTTGGCAAATGGGTGGCAATGGCGCAATCAGGAGCGAGTTCCCGTCCGGGTGCCAAGTGATTGGCAAATGTCTGGGGGAAAGCAACCATATGTTGATTTGTCTGTTAGTGTACTGGGTGTTTGAGGTATGTAGTATCCACGCTTGGTTGGGTGTGTCAGAGGACCATGGATGCGTTCACAACCCCAATTGGGGTACATCGGGAATGATTTTGTGGAACCGATGTGCCCGGCACACACTAAGTTTTGTTGCAAGTTAATAGTGTGCCATGTCCGGGGGGGTTGTGATTAAACTCTGGTGAATTGCGTACTGTGGTGATTGGGGTATGAAAGCCCCGCAGTTGCAATGATCGGACGCGCCTAGCGTGTCCTTTAGTTGATGGTAGGGAAATGAAGGCCCTTGTCAGCTCACCTAAGTATTCATGGAAGTTTGGCATAAGGTCGCTGTGGTAGGGGTATGAAGGCCCCGTCAGCGCATGCACAATCGGGCGCACGAGCGCTTAGCGGAGTCGAATGCCGCTCAAGTGCCTGTCCGGTGCATCGGGTGTGTGTGATACGAGGGCAATGAGGTTCGCACGGGGGCTCGCCTCCCGTGTGCTACCGGACTTGACAACATATAGAACGTGGTGTTTGCTCCTCCGGGTGCAATGGGACAATGAACATTCGAACGCAAAGTCGGAATTCTGGTTGATCCTACCAGTAATATACGCTCGTCTCAAAGGTTAAGCCATGCATGTCTAAGTACAAACAGATTTAATGTGAAACCGCATAAGGCTCAGTATAACAGCTATAATTTACGAGATCATCAACCTAGTTACTTGGATAACTGTGGAAAATCTAGAGCTAATACATGCAACATGCCAGGACCCTCGCGGGAACTGGTGCACTTATTAGTCAAACCAATCGCGGGTTCTCCGTGTCATTGAGTTGAAGTCTGGATAATGATGCTGATCGTATGGTCTCGCACCGACGACAGATCTCGCAAATATCTGCCCTATCAACTATGGATGGTAGTATAGAGGACTACCATGGTTGCAACGGGTAACGGGGAATCAGGGTTCGATTCCGGAGAGGGAGCCTGAGAAATGGCTACCACATCCAAGGAAGGCAGCAGGCGCGTAAATTACCCAATCCCGGGACGGGGAGGTAGTGACGAGAAATAACAATATGAAACTCTTTAATGATGTTTCATAATTGGAATGAGTAGAGCATAAATCCTTCTACGAGGATCAAGTGGAGGGCAAGTCTGGTGCCAGCAGCCGCGGTAATTCCAGCTCCACTAGCGTATATTAAAATTGTTGCGGTTAAAACGTTCGAAGTTGATACTTGTCCAACACAGTCCGGCTCCGCCGACCCGGTCAACCCGTGGTCGGTGGGCCAAGTCGGAATCTGGTTGCGACTCAATGGTGTGGTAGGGCACCAAGTCTGTGTCATGGTGTGCCCTTCAACGGGTGCAAGTGTAACATAGAGCTCGACCGCTCACGTTTACCTTGAACAAATTAGAGTGCTTAAAGCAGGGTGCCCAAACGCCCTAGAATAATCTTGCATGGAATAATGGAATACGACCTTGGTCTAATCTTTCATTGGTTTGTACTCAGACCGGAGGTAATGATTAACAGAAGTAGTTGGGGACACTAGTATTACGGCGCGAGAGGTGAAATTCGTAGACCGTCGTAAGACTAACTAAAGCGAAGGCATTTGTCAAGGATGCTTTCTTTAATCAAGAACGAAAGTTAGAGGATCGAAGGCGATTAGATACCGCCCTAGTTCTAACCGTAAACGATGCCAACTAGCAATTGGGAGACGCTACAACCAGGTGCTCTCAGTAGCTTCCGGGAAACCAAAGTCAGGTTCCGGGGGAAGTATGGTTGCAAAGTTGAAACTTAAAGGAATTGACGGAAGGGCACCACAATGAAATGGAGCTTGCGGTTCAATTTGACTCAACACGGGAAAACTTACCAGGTCCGAACTTATGGAGGTGAGACAGATTAATAGCTCTTTCTCAAATTTAAGGGTAGTGGTGCATGGCCGTTCTTAGTTCGTGGATTGATTTGTCTGGTTAATTCCGATAACGAACGTGACTCACATATGCTAACTAGAACGCAGTCAGCGTTAATGCGTCGATGCCGATTGGAACGGGTTAGGACCTTTCGGTGGAGTATGACCTGACACCTTCGCTGTTCGTGTGCGCAAGTGCACTTACGGTACGCTGCTTAGCAGGACAATTTGTGTTTAGCAAAATGAGATCGAGCGATAACAGGTCCGTGATGCCCTTAGATGTTCTGGGCTACACGCGTGCTACAATGTGGGTAGCAGCGTGTCTCCTATTCCGAGAGGAACGGGAAATCACTCAAATACTCACTTAGTAGGGATTATGGATTGCAATGGTCCATATGAACTCGGAACTTCTAGTAAGTGCTGGTCATCAGCCAGCGTTGAATACGTCCCTGCCCTTTGTACACACCGCCCGTCGCTACTACCGATGGATTATTTAGTGAGGTCTTTGGAGATGATCGTTCGCTGGATCCTCGTGAACCGCGTCTGCTTTATCGAAGTTGACCGAACTTGATGATTTAGAGGAAGTAAAAGTCGTAACAAGGTTTCCGTAGGTGAACCTGCGGAAGGATCATTAGTGGCCAAGTGATCCTTCCAGAAGTCCGAACCTGCGGGTTGAGACTTCGGCACAAGTTGCCATATGATAATTGACGAAACACTATAGAAGTCCGAACCTGCGGGTTGAGACTTAGGCACAAGTTGCCATATGAACATTGACGAAACACTATGAAGTCCGAACCTGCGGGTTGAGACTTAGGCACAAGTTGCCTTATACATGACTTCGAACAAATACACAAGTCCGAACCTGCGGGTTGAGACTTAGGCACAAGTTGCCTTATACATGACTTCGAACAAATACACAAGTCCGAACCTGCGGGTTGAGACTTAGGCACAAGTTGCCATATGAAAGTTGACGAAACACTAACAAGTCCGAACCTGCGGGTTGAGACTTAGGCACACGTTGCCTTATACATGACTTCGAACAAATACACAAGTCCGAACCTGCGGGTTGAGACTTAGGCACAAGTTGCCTTATACATACATTGGCCAAATAAACAGAAGTCCGAACCTGCGGGTTGAGACTTAGGCACAAGTTGCCATATTATATTCGATCAAACACTAAGTAGTCCGAACCTGCGGGTTGAGACTCAAGACCGTAACAAGATGTCACTATACAAGTCCGAACCTAAGGGTTGAGACTTAATGCGATCTAGATACCAAGTTGACATCCAATACCTGTTGAGCAAAACCAAAGATTCCCTGTTCTCGAATGATTACACTATATAACAGGGAATCTTGAAGAAATCAAGCAAGCGTGAAACAAAGTCATCACTTGGGCATGCTCGATAGCCAACCACATGACCTTAACCTAAGAGAGCATGCAAACCACATGATACCTATAAACGATTAACCCGCCCTAGTTCAATCGTTCACCAAGTGATGACTTCAGTATGGCTAAGAGAAAAACTTTTAAATGGGAAAAACTCTAAGTCCGAACCTCCGGGTTGAGACTTCCGCGTCGGAGGTGGGCGCACCTCCTATCCGAAAGATGGTGAATCAGGGGTGTTCGATCAGCAATGGTCGGATGCCCCGTCGTAGTCCAACTATGACAATCAAAGTCAAGACCTCCGGGTTGAGACTTTCCGCGAGTACAAGCATAAAGGAACACGGACCAAGCCGTACCGAGAGAATCGGTACTAGAGCCCTCGTGGTTCTACATTGAGAGAGCCCTCGTGGTTCTCATTAGGGGCTTTATGCAAGTCGTACTCAATACTGTGGTGTGAAGTATAAAGTATAGTCTTCGCCTGGTCCACGCTGCTTCGGCGGTCCTGGGTAAGATAGTTCATTCTAGCTTGCCCTATAGTGGAATGAGGACACTTAATGCTTCGTCTTTTAGCGGCGGCTAGACTCCTCCTCACGGGGAACGAGTTGACGCACACAGCGGCGGCTTACGCACTATGGCAATCATGGATGCCTGAAGATTCCGTGAAGTTCTCCCCTGGTCCACGCTGCCTCGGCAGTCCTGGGTAAAATGGAATATTTCCAGCTTGCCCTATAGTGGAAGAGGACTATCCAACAATACAAAGTCAAGACCTCCGGGTTGAGACTTTCCGCGTCGGTGGTGTCGCGCACCGCCTATCCGAAAGATGGTGTAACAGGGGTGTTCGATCAGCAATGGTCGGATGCCCCGTCATAGTCCAACTATGACAACCAAAGTCAAGACCTCCGGGTTGAGACTTTCCGCGTCCGGAGGTACGCGTACCGCCTACCCGAAAGATGGTGTGCTTCTGGGGTATTCGATGAGTCGGATACCCCGTCGTAGTCCAACTATGACAATACAAAGTCAAGACCTCCGGGTTGAGACTTCCGCGTCGGAGGTGCGCGCACCGCCTACCCGAAAGATGATGAATCAGGGGTGTTCGATCAGCAATGGTCGGATGCCCCGTCGTAGTCCAACTATGACAATCAAAGTCAAGACCTCCGGGTTGAGACTTCCGCGTCGGAGGTGGGCGCACCTCCTATCCGAAAGATGGTGAATCAGGGGTGTTCGATCAGCAATGGTCGGATGCCCCGTCGTAGTCCAACTATGACAATCAAAGTCAAGACCTCCGGGTTGAGACTTTCCGCGAGTACAAGCATAAAGGAACACGGACCAAGCCGTACCGAGAGAATCGGTACTAGAGCCCTCGTGGTTCTACATTGAGAGAGCCCTCGTGGTTCTCATTAGGGGCTTTATGCAAGTCGTACTCAATACTGTGGTGTGAAGTATAAAGTATAGTCCTCGCCTGGTCCACGCTGCTTCGGCGGTCCTGGGTAAGATAGTTAATTCTAGCTTGCCCTATAGTGGAATGAGGACACTTAATGCTTCGTCTTTTAGCGGCGGCTAGACTCCTCCTCACGGGGAACGAGTTGACGCGCACAGCGGCGGCTTACGCACTATGGCAATCATGGATGCCTGAAGATTCCGTGAAGTTCTCCCCTGGTCCACGCTGCCTCGGCAGTCCTGGGTAAAATGGAATATTTCCAGCTTGCCCTATAGTGGAAGAGGACTATCCAACAATACAAAGTCAAGACCTCCGGGTTGAGACTTTCCGCGTCGGTGGTGTCGCGCACCGCCTATCCGAAAGATGGTGTAACAGGGGTGTTCGATCAGCAATGGTCGGATGCCCCGTCATAGTCCAACTATGACAACCAAAGTCAAGACCTCCGGGTTGAGACTTCCGCGTCCGGAGGTACGCGTACCGCCTACCCGAAAGATGGTGTGCTTCTGGGGTATTCGATGAGTCGGATACCCCGTCGTAGTCCAACTATGACAATCAAAGTCAAGACCTCCGGGTTGAGACTTCCGCGTCCGGAGGTACGCGTACCGCCTACCCGAAAGATGGTGAATCAGGGGTGTTCGATCAGCAATGGTCGGATGCCCCGTCGTAGTCCAACTATGACAATCAAAGTCAAGACCTCCGGGTTGAGACTTCCGCGTCCGGAGGTACGCGTACCGCCTACCCGAAAGATGGTGAATCAGGGGTGTTCGATCAGCAATGGTCGGATGCCCCGTCGTAGTCCAACTATGACAATCAAAGTCAAGACCTCCGGGTTGAGACTTTCTAAGAGTACAAGCATAAAGGAACACGGACCAAGCCGTACCGAGAGAATCGGTACTAGAGCCCTCGTGGTTCTACATTGAGAGAGCCCTCGTGGTTCTCAATAGGGGCTTTATGCAAGTCGTACTCAATACTGTGGTGTGAAGTATAAAGTATAGAGTCCTCCACTGGTCCACGCTGCTTCGGCGGTCCTGGGTAAGATAGTTCATTCTAGCTTGCCCTATGTGGAAGAGGACTCAATACCCTACCTGTTGAGCTTGAAACAAAGTCATCACTTGGGCATGCTCATATTGCCATACACAATTACATTATATTCGAATGAGCATGCAAGCGACCCTATATAGACCGAACCAAAACGATAGATACCGCCGTAGTTCACCCCCACCAAGTGATGACTTCAGTATGGCTAGTGTGTGAAGTATAAAGTATAGTCCTCCCCTGGTCCACACTGCTTCGGCGGTCCTGGGTAAGATAGTTAGTTCTAGCTTGCCCTATGTGGAAGAGGACACAATACTTAATACTTAGAGTACAAGCATAAAGGAACACGGACCAAGCCGTACCGAGAGAATCGGTACTAGAGCCCTCGTGGTTCTACATTGAGAGAGCCCTCGTGGTTCTCATTAGGGGCTTTATGCAAGTCGTACTCAATACTGTGGTGTGAAGTATAAAGTATAGAGTCCTCCACTGGTCCACGCTGCTCCGGCGGTCCTGGGTAAGATAGTTCATTCTAGCTTGCCCTATGTGGAAGAGGACTCAATACCCTACCTGTTGAGCTTGAAACAAAGTCATCACTTGGGCATGCTCATATTGCCATACAATATTCCATTATCTACTAATGAGCATGCAGCTATATGATTATAACCTGTAAACGATTACCCCGCCGTAGTTCAGCGCTTCAACCAAGTGATGACTTCAGTATGGCTAGTGTGTGAAGTATAAAGTATAGTCCTCCCCTGGTCCACACTGCTTCGGCGGTCCTGGGTAAGATAGTTAGTTCTAGCTTGCCCTATGTGGAAGAGGACACCATACTTAATACTGTGGTGTAATGAACAAAGTATAGTCCTCCACTGGTCCACGCTGCTTCGGCGGTCCTGGGTAAGATAGTTAGTTCTAGCTTGCCCTATGTGGAAGAGGGCATACAAGACAAAGTATAGTTCTCCCCTGGTCCACGCTGCTTCGGCGGTCCTGGGTAAGATAGTTAATTCTAGCTTGCCCTATGTGGAAGAGAGCATACATGAACCAAGAACGAAGGTTAGATCGAGGAATGATTCGACAACTAACCGATGGTATGAAATGTGAAGAATTCAAGCAAGCACACAATCAAGTCATCACTTGGGCATGCTCGATAGCCAACCCTATGACATTAACCTAGTAGAGCATGCGAAAACCAATATATATGTAAACGATGCCCCTCCCTAGTTCAGCGCTTCAACCAAGTGATGACTTCAGAATGGCTAAATCAAATCGGTTCAAAACATACCATCGGTACCCTATTGAAACACACAAGTCGATATCAAACCTCATGATTGTGTAGTCCTCCACTGGTCCACACTGCTCCGGCGGTCCTGGGTAAGATAGTTCATTCTAGCTTGCCCTATGTGGAAGAGGGCACATTACTCAATACTGTGGTGTTATGAACAAAGTATAGTCCTCCACTGGTCCACGCTGCTTCGGCGGTCCTGGGTAAGATAGTTAGTTCTAGCTTGCCCTATGTGGAAGAGGGCATACAAGACAAAGTATAGTTCTCCCCTGGTCCACGCTGCTTCGGCGGTCCTGGGTAAGATAGTTAATTCTAGCTTGCCCTATGTGGAAGAGAGCATACATGAACCAAGAACGAAGGTTATGATCGAGGAATGATTCGACAACTAACCGATGGTATGAAATGTGAAGAATTCAAGCAAGCACACAATCAAGTTATCACTTGGGCATGCTCGATAGCCAACCTCATGACATTAACCTAGTAGAGCATGCGAAAACCAATATATATGTAAACGATGCCTCCCTAGTTCAGCGCTTCAACCAAGTGATGACTTCAGAATGGCTAAATCAAATCGGTTCAAACCATACCATCGGTATCCTATTGAAACACACAAGTCGATATCAAACCTCATGATTGTGTAGTCCTCCACTGGTCCACGCCGCTTCGGCCGTCCTGGGTAAAATGGAACATTCCAGCTTGCCCTATGTGGAAGAGGGCACATTACTCAATACTGTGGTGTGAAGTATAAAGTTCAGTTCTCCCCTGGTCCACGCTGCTTCGGCGGTCCTGGGTAAGATAGTTCATTCTAGCTTGCCCTATGTGGAAGAGGACACTTCATACTTCGTCTCTAAGCGGCGGCTTGACTCCTCCCTACGGGGAACGGGTTTACGCGCACAGCGGCGGCTTACGCACTATGGCAGTCATGGATGCCTTACGTTTCTATGAAAAGTGTGTTCCTCCCCTGGTCCACGCTGCTTCGGCAGTCCTGGGTAAGATAGTTAGTTCTAGCTTGCCCTATGTGGAAGAGGACACGTAGACTTACTGTGGTGTGAAGTATAAGGTTCAGTTCTCCCCTGGTCCACGCCGCTTCGGCCGTCCTGGGTAAAATGGATTCATCCAGCTTGCCCTATGTGGAATGAGGACACTTTATGCTTCGTCTCTAAGCGGCGGCTTGCTCCTCCCTACGGGGAACGGGTATACGCGCACAGCGGCGGCTTACGTTATGGCAGTCATGGATGCCTTACGTTTCCATGAAAAGTGTGTTCCTCCCCTGGTCCACGCTGCTTCGGCAGTCCTGGGTAAGATAGTTAGTTCTAGCTTGCCCTATGTGGAAGAGGACACGTAGACTTACTGTGGTGTGAAGTATAAGGTTCAGTTCTCCCCTGGTCCACGCCGCTTCGGCCGTCCTGGGTAAAATGGATTCATCCAGCTTGCCCTATGTGGAATGAGGACACTTTATGCTTCGTCTCTAAGCGGCGGCTTGCTCCTCCCTACGGGGAACGGGTATACGCGCACAGCGGCGGCTTACGCAAGTTAGTCACCCTCGGCAGTGGATCACTCGGCTCATGGATCGATGAAGACCGCAGCTAACTGCGCGTCATAATGTGAACTGCAGGACACATGAACATTGATAAGTTGAACGCATATTGCACGTCGTGGGAACCTACCATGATGTACAGATGACTGAGCGCTTATATTTGAGAAATGTATCGCATACATTTAACTACGCCGTGACACCCGTCACGAGACGTGCACCATGATGTTAACTAGGGTCGCGACGACCCGCTAGCATTAAAGAACCCGTGGTTTACAATATACTGGCATTGGAATTCGAAGTATTTAGAGCGTCCGTGTTCCCGCGTGAGGCGGAAGTACGAGGAGAAGGCGTGCTTGTGGTGTCTGTGGTGGTGTTTACTGATGTCTAGCTTCAGCTTATTTATTTATTTAAATAGAAGCGAAGATGTCAAAGTAGCGTCGAAGCAGCAGCGGTAGCACAAATGATTCAAGTATGGAAGTTGACCAAAGGAACACAAACAAACTAGCGTATGGGCA
>NW_026689730.1:32500-67500 GCF_943734765.1 Anopheles ziemanni | reverse complement strand
TATCACTGCGGCAGCGTCGTATGAGATTGTCCGGAATGCGAAGGATGCTCCGACCACAACCCTCTTCTGGACCCTTTCCAGCAGTCGTTGCTCCTCCCTGGTTTCAACACCCTCATGCCACACCGGTGCGCCGTAGCGGAGGATGCTGTTGACGACCGAAACCAGGAGGCGACGCTTCTTGCACTTTGGCCCGCTATGCCGTCGCATCAGCAGTGCAAGTGCTGTCGCTGCTCGAGAAGCCTTTTGAGTGACCTGCTTGACGTGCTCTGACCACTTAAGATTGTGTTTAATGCGCACTCCTAGATATTTGATGTCGGTTGCCGAACGAAGAGGAACGCCGTTGATGTTAACTGGGATGTTCTTGTAATCCTTCTTCTTTTTCGACACCATCACAATATCCGTCTTAGCTGCGGCGAGCTCCAGCTGGTGTTCGCGCATCCAAGCCACAACCCTATTCACAGACTCCTCCGCCAAACTCGCGGCCAGTGCTGGCGTGGGTCCTGGTGCCAGGAGCACGAGGTCGTCAGCGAAGGCGACGAGCTCTACACCGGCGGGCATGTCGATGGACAGGACGGCGTCATACATGGTGTTCCACAGCGTCGGACCAAGTATGGATCCCTGTGGGACTCCCGCCGACAATTCCCGGGTGACCGGACCCTCCGACGTCTCATAAACCAGTAGCCGTCCCCGAAACCAGCTTTCCAGTATCCGCTGCAGGCAGGCCGGAACGTGCTTTTCTTGCAGTGCTTTGGCGATGGACCGCCAGCTCGCCGTGTTAAAAGCATTGCGTACATCCAATGACACCACCATCAGACACTTGTTAGCCCTCCGATCCGTCATTCGGTGGGCCATCGCACGCTGGCCGGCCTCTTTAACACGTTCAATCGCCTGAATTGTAGACCTGCCCTTTCTGAATCCATACTGAGACGGCGACAGGCGAGGTTGATCTGGGTCTTCCAGGTGTTCATTTAGGCGATCCAAGATCAGCCGCTCCAAGATCTTGCCTGATCCGTCGAGCATCCCAAGAGGCCGAAAGGATGACGGATCGCCCTGAGGTCTTCCGAACTTGGGTAGCAAAGCAAGTCGTTGTCGCTTCCAGTCAGCGGGAAAGGTGCATTGATCGAAGCACTCCTGGAACACGCGGCGGAACGTCTCCGTGTGCTCGCGAACAGCGACCCTCAGTGCCGCATTGATGATGCCATCGGGTCCCGGGGCCTTAGTGGGCACCATCCGCGCCGCGATCGCCAAGAGCTCCTCATCCGATACCTCCCTCACTGGCTCCTGCGTTGTCTGCCCCCAATCGACCAGATCCGGTGCAGGCCACTCAAAAGTGCCATGATCCGGGAAGAGTTCCGACACGACGTGCTGTAGAATCGCAGGATCTCGCTCCGGGGGGACGCGGCTACCCTTGAGGCGTGACGTTACTACCTTGTAGGCAGTGCCGAAGACGTTGTCCTCAGCTTCCGCAATCATCTCATCAAAGCTACGGTCCTTGCTTGCCTTGATGGCACGGGCGAGTTCCTTCTTACAGCTCCTGTGCCGTTCTCTGGCCAACTCTCGCTGTGCACCGGTTCCGGCGGTCAAAATCGCATCCTCAGATGACTTGCACTGCTCCCTGAGAAGGCCGATTTCCTGCGTCCACCAGTACATTTCCGGTCTCACCAAAAACTGCGCTGGCGGTGCCCTCTGCATCACCTCATCGCAGGCTCTAGTAAGTCCAGCGGTGAGAGACGCCGGTGATACAGCCACTTCGGCAAACCCGGAAGCCTGGAGCGCGATCTGGAAGGCTTCGGGATGGAATTGACGCAACTTCCATCTCGGTCCAATCTGCTCGCGTTGTCGCTGCCGGTCGCGATGCTGGTTCTGTTGTTGCGGTTGCCTCTGCTGATGTGGTGAAGCGCTGCTGACTGGTGTCGCGGATACGCTGAATCTCACGTATCTGTGGTCACTGTTGGTGAAAGTGTCGAGCACCCGCCAGTCGTTACCGGGTTCAATGGCCGGACTGGCGAAGGACACGTCGACCACACTTTCAGTAGCACTGCCGTTGCCGACGAACGTGGGCACACTGCCGCGGTTCAAGATCGCCAGGTCAAGCTGGTCGACGACCTCGGCGAGATCTTCACCACGCGGCTTCGTCCTCGCGCTGCCCCATCGCACGTGCCAGGCGTTGAAGTCGCCCGCCAAGACTACGAGGGGGTGTGCTCTGGCCTCGATATCGATCTCGTCGAGCAGCCGCTGGTAGTCCTCGTCCGTCCATCCCGGTGTTGGTGGGGCGTAGCAAGAGATGAAGGTCACCCCCGCCACCTGGACCGACACCAGTCCTACCCTACTTGCCCAGACTCGCTGTATGGGCAAGGTTCCGGTCGTAATAACGGCTGCCTTCGCTGTCGAGTCCACCGCCCAGTTCCCGTTATTGAGTGGAACACGGTAGATCTCCGACGCCAGCACAATGTCGATCCTTTGCTCTCGTGCGGTCTGGAGCATGAGGTCTTGTGCTACCCTGCTGCGCGCCAAGTTGATCTGGAGGATCTTCAACCCAGCGTCACGCCCTCTAACAGTGGTGTTCGAAACTAGCGGGAACATGACGGCTGGCTACTTCCGCTGCAAACCGGTGAACCTGTCTGATGTTGTCCGGAACACGTAAGGCACTTGGGGCCCGCGCTGCACTCCTTGGCCTTGTGCTGCTTCGATCCGCACCGGAAGCAGCACTTGGAGTAGTCAGGGCCGGTGCACTCGCGAGAGCGGTGCCCCTTGCCAAAGCAGCGGTAGCAGAGCTGCTCTCCTGCAGGGACCGATGCGAGCGCCTGCACGACGCAACTCGTGTTCCCTATGGTGACCCGGTGACCGTCGAGAAGCTGGCACTGCCCGCGCGGCAGCTTGATATGGGCTTTCTGCAGCCCGTCGTACCGCCGCCACATCCGAACTGCCTCGCCCGGAACCGTCAGCCCCGCCTGTCGCTTAATCGCCGAAATCAAGTCGTCGACAGTCGCCAGCATGTCGATTCCTGTGATCGCAGCCGTCTGCTTGTCGACAAGGAGGTGGGCCACTCCATCCTCCTTGATGGCTTCGCTGACATCGGCCAGCACACTCTCGCAGTCCGTGTTCGGCTTCAACCACAGCGACAGCTTCCGCTCCCCTGTGCGGCAAACCCTCGCCACGAACTGATCCACATTGGTCTTGGAACGCACTGCCTTGTATGTGTCGAGGAAGGCCTTGCCCTCGTTGGCCTCTAGGACGATCACCGCAGGCCTCTCCACTTTAGCAGCGCTTTTTCCCGCTTTCTGTGGTGCTGCTCTCTTGTCTCCCTTGGCCACGACTTTAGCAAAGGATGCTGGCTCCGCATGCACCTTGGCTGCCACAGCCGCTGCTTTCTTTACCTTCGGTTTTGGCTTTTCTGGAGCCATGGCCTGGGACGAGACGGCCTCGACCGGGATCTCGGGGACATCAGGGGTGATGACGTCGTCCATGCCCGTCGGTTCGCCCTCTTTCTTCTTGCCGTGCCTTGCCCGGGTCCGCTTTCGTTTGGGAGTGTCGCCAGGTCGATGCTGGCTTTGCCCAACAGCACTGGAGTCGACGACATGTTGTTGTTGCTGCTGCGTAGCTACCGCCAACTCTCCCATCGAGTGGAGTCCACTTTGGAGCAGCATAAGTTCTCTTTCGCTGGCTGCCGCACGCTCGCGCAGGCTGTTGTTTTCACGCTTCAGCTCACTGTTTTCACGAGCCATCAGCTTCAGCTTCATCTTAAGCTCTGTGTCGCCATCCTTGGCCGTTGCCCGGCTAGCCTCCATCTCGCTAACCTTCGCGAGGAGGGTCTCGACGGTTGCCCGGAGTTCCCTCAACTCACTACTGAGGCTTGCAACTGACGGCGCCTGCTGCGGTGCTTCGGCCACTTGCTGGACGACGGTTGAGTTCATCTCGTCCTCTTCGCTCTCCTCGGACAACTCCATATCGCTGGCTTGCAGGGCCATTCGCTGCAGCACTACCATTGGCCGAGTGGGCGCCGCTGTCGATGGCGCGATGCTGCCTCCCTTTCGCGGCCGAGTCAACGGCAGCGCAGCCGATGGTGATGAAGATGTCGTTGCATCGTCCCTGTCGTCCTCCGTTGATGGTGCGGGAGCATCACAGGTGGACCGGAGCCTGGCCGACTTACGCGTCGAAGGCACCCCCGATGCCTGCTCCATTCCCTAACTGCTTCGTCGAAAATCCCCAACGCCAAAAATGCCGACAAATGCCGAAAGATCGCCCGTTTCCCAAGCAGTCGTGGGCAAGGGGGGAAGGGATTCGGCTTGTGGGGGGGGGGGAGGGGGAGGGGGGTCGAGGGGCTGCGGATGCACAAAATCTGTCCGGGTGCAATCACTTACCGCTCGTCGAAAAGCTCTTTTTTCGCTGCTTCCGCGTATTTCCAGCAGCTGCCCGAATTTTCTTGCACCGGAGACACTTTAACGCCGTAAGGTAGGCAGTCCGAACTTGCTTGGTGTTCCCAGGGCGAAAGAGCGGGGACACTTTACTGACTGAAGGCGCCGTGCAGTAGGCAATCTCTAGTTGCTCAGCGTTCCCTGGGCTACTAACCGGAGACACTTTCTGGAAGGCGCCGCAAAGTAGGCAATCAGCTTAGCGGAGACACTTGGTGGATTGTGGGTGCCGTGAAGTAGGCAATCCTGGCGCCGTGGAGTAGGCAATTTCTAAGCGGGGACACTTCACGGATTGCAGGTGCCGTGAAGTAGGCAATCCCAGCGCCGTAGAGTAGGCAATTTCGGTGCAAGTGTCGTCCGTGTTGCCGCCTGGTAGGAGTTATAACGGCCAATTCCAACGGTTTTTTCGGATTAACGGCCGAATTGAAAAAACGGCCGTTTTAAGCTTCCAGCGCCAACTGTCGCTTCAAACTCAATCGGGTTTGAGAGAATGGATCTTCCCGGACGGAGCCACACCGATTCCTCGACCCGGCGACCGTAAACACGCCTCCAAATGTCGTAACGGTCGCCGATTTCGTGTTTTTCACTATTTTTCACTTTTTCACTATGAAAAACACATGCACTGACTCGCGTATTATTTTTAAAAAATAGTAAATTCACTCCTCTAACAGAATATCACCACTTTTTTACCACTTTTTTAGTTTTTGTAGCCAAGAAAAATATTTTTCCGATTTTGGGTGGCAAAGAATGTAAAATCGACAAAATCGGACCACTTTATACACCCTTTAACACCCATTTTTCAAAACTGCGCTTTTCGATGTTTTTACGCTAATTTTATCACAAATTCACCAATTTGAGTGCGGTTTTCGCTCACTTTCGATGCATTGTATCGGGCACTAACAGAAAAACCACACCCGGCCAGGATCCGGACACTTTTGGGCGTAAAAACAACGGAGTCCCAAATGGGGCTACGCCCCGGGACAAAAAATGTGCCGTTTTTGAATTAAATTGTTTTCAGCCAATTTTAATCCGATTTTGATGCGGTTTTCGCCGGAGCACCTCTAATTGGCACCAGCACTAACTATTCCCGACGATATTTCACTGCTCCGTGCACTTTTTTACCGTTTTTCGGATATTGCCACTTTCCATACAAAAAATCAACAAAACTTGATTTCACTTTTTTCGGTGCCAAATCAACCGATTTCGATGCGGTTTTCACCGGAGCACCTCTTTTTGGCACCAAAACTAACATTTAACGGTGAAAAACACGGGTTCCGATCACTTTTTACACTTTTTTTGAGGTACGGCTATTCCCCATACAAAATGTAAACAAACACTTTTTCACCGTTTTATTAATTGAAATCCATGATTTCAGTGCGGTTTTCACTACTAATCTGTAGATTGGCACTAGTTTTAACGATTTGAATAAACTTTTCCGGGTTCTTTTCACTTTTTACACGAAATTTTTGCAAAAAACACGGAGCGACGCTCAGCACGTGTTGACGCTACGGCGTTTGACAGCTCACTCACAGGGATAACTGGCTTGTGGCCGCCAAGCGTTCATAGCGACGTGGCTTTTTGATCCTTCGATGTCGGCTCTTCCTATCATTGCGAAGCAAAATTCACAAAGCGTAGGATTGTTCACCCTTTCAAGGGAACGTGAGCTGGGTTTAGACCGTCGTGAGACAGGTTAGTTTTACCCTACTGGTGTGCAAGTACTATCTCAATGGAATTCCTGTGCAGTACGAGAGGAACCACAGGTACGGACCAATGGCTCAATACTAGTCCGAGCGGACTTTGGTATGACGCTACGTCCGTCGGATTATGCCTGAACGCCTCTAAGGTCGTAACCGAACCAGGCTGGTAGTATATGTATAGGAGTCGTTAGCTAGATGGCTAATAACATCACGAGACCGGATTGAGTCTTCTATAGACTCTTTCCATTTATTGGAAACCCTCAAACTGAGCCTATCGCGAGTGCGCTCGCCGAAGTACCTGAAGTGGGAAAAGGCGTTGTGCTTGCCGATCTTCCAAGAATAGTTTCGACTCCTAAGACCACCCGAAAACGACGGGTTTGCAGGCTGGGCGCTACGCATTGAAGAGAGATGTACATTTCGATCCTTTCAGGCGACCCATGCTTGGTGGTTGTGTGCGGTGTGCTCCCCCCGGGGGGCACATGCGGCATACCGTGTGTGGACTAGTTGGACCCACCCTTGCGGTGGACCGACCGGTCAGTGGTGTTTGCGGGTTAACACATGCGAGCGTTGCGGCCCAGAGGCCTTACCGCCTTTCACTGCGGGTTCGTCAAGAACTTGGAGATGGTCGCAACGCATCGGGTCCTCCCGGGGTACTTGGTGTTTGGATGCTGGCTTGGTGATTAAACACTTGATATTCCATCTTCGGATGAATTTCGGGTGTCACCTGTTGCCTAAGACCACTTGCATGTTTAGCTCGCCGTGGGGTAGCAAGCGTTGTGATCTAATGGCCTTACCGGGCAAACACTTTCGGTTCGCAAGGACTTGGAGTGCCGGGACGGGTTGGCGGATCCATCACTCTGAGTATGCCGGGTTGATACTTGGGGTTGGTTTGGTTTTGGTGACCCAATACTAGATGTACCATCTCGGTGGTATGTCAGTATCACCTATACTCCAGACCACTTGCATGGTTAGCAAGCGTTGTGATCTAATGGCCCAACCGGGCAAACACTTTGGGTTCGCAAGGACTTGGAGTGCCGGGACGGGTTGGCGGATCCAACACTCTGGGTACCTCCGGGTACTTGGGGTTGGTTGAGGACTTGGTGAACAAACACTTGATGAACATTCTCCGGATGTACTTCGGGTGTCACCTGTTGTCCGAGGCCACTTGCATGGTTAGCAAGCGTTGTGGTTCAATGGCCCTACCGGGCAAACACTTTGGGTTCGCAAGGACTTGGAGTGCCGGGACGGGTTGGCGGATCCAACACTCTGGGTACCTCCGGGTACTTGGGGTTGGTTAAGGACTTGGTGAACAAACACTTGATGTACACTCTCCGGATGTACTTCGGGTGTCACCTGTTGTCCGAGGCCACTTGCATGGTTAGCAAGCGTTGTGATCTAATGGCCCAACCGGGCAAACACTTTGGGTTCGCAAGGACTTAGAGTGCCGGGACGGGTTGGCGGATCCAACACTCTGGGTACCTCCGGGTACTTGGGGTTGGTTGAGGACTTGGTGAACAAACACTTGATATACACTCTTCGGATGTACTTCGGGTATCGCCTGTTGTCCGAGGCCACTTGCATGGAGCAAGCGTTGTGATTCAATGGCCCTACCGGGCAAACACTTTGGGTTCGCAAGGACTTGGAGTGCCGGGACGGGTTGGCGGATCCAACACTCTGGGTACCTCCGGGTACTTGGGGTTGGTTGAGGACTTGGTGAACAAACACTTGATATACACTCTTCGGATGTACTTCGGGTATCGCCTGTTGTCCGAGACCACTTGCATGGTTAGCAAGCGTTGTGGTCTAATGGCCCTACCGGGCAAACACTTTGGGTTCGCAAGGACTTGGAGTGCTGGTATAGGTTGGCGGACCCAACACTCTGGGTACCTCCGGGTACTTGGGGTTGGTTGAGAACTTGGTGAAGATACCCCTGTCACTTTGTTCGAGGCCACTTGCATGGTCGCAAGCGTTGTGATACAATGGCCCTACCGGGCAAACACTTTGGGTTCGCGAGGACTTGGAGTGCCGGGACGGGTTGGCGGATCCAACACTCTGGGTACCTCCGGGTACTTGGGGTTGGTTGAGGACTTGGTGAACAAACACTTGATATACACTCTTCGGATGTACTTCGGGTATCGCCTGTTGTCCGAGACCACTTGCATGGTCAACGGTTGAGGTGGTGATGGCGGGTCGGTGCTGTAGGGTGCCGGCCTGTTGGCTGCCTTGGCCGGGTTGGTTGGTTAACACTTGATTGAGCTTGCACCCGAGGGTAATGGCACTTGAAGGTGGGTACCGGCCGGCTGACCTGGTGTGATGGTTGGTTGGTGAACACTTGGCGGTACTTGCACTTGGCTGTGCTTGGACTTGAAGGTGGGATCCGGCTGGCCTAGGCCATTGGTGGTTGGTTGGTTGGTTGGACCTTGATTGGGCCGACTGGCTGGCTGGCCATCGGTGGTGTGGTGTGGTGTGATGGTTGGTTGGTGAACACTTGGCGGTACTTGCACTTGGCTGTGCTTGGACTTGAAGGTGGGATCCGGCTGGCCTAGGCCATTGGTGGTTGGTTGGTGGGTTAGCCCTTAGCTGGGCTGGCTGGCTGGCTGGCCATCGGTGGTGTGGTGTGGTGTGGTGTGTGGAGTCGAGCATCGCGCGCCGTTGCCTTCTTCGGAGTGTTGTGGGTACGCAAGTGCTTGCAGTGCAAAGAGGTTGGTGATGGAGTGACATTGCCTTCACCATGGAGTTGCGGGTACTTAGGTACTTGCAAGGAGATGGTGGTATGGTGGTGTTGCGTGTGTGGTGTTCGATTAGAAAGATATATTTTCTAAGTCCGGATTAGTGCTGTCAGGATAGCCGCCGCTAACAGGTCCTCCACGGCCTCCGTGGGGCTTGACTTGGCGCTATTCCGGACTTGGGGCGATCACGATGTCCCTGTGCGGGACTTAGAAGATGGAAGAACACAAGTACCCTTATCCCATGACTTGTGAGCGATTGGCATACATTACCACATGAAGAGAAAAATTGGCTAAGTCCCGGATCCATATTATATGATGGGAAAAATCGGCTAAGTCCAGGATCCATATTATATGAAGAGAAAAATCGGCTAAGTCCAGGATCCATATTATATGAAGAGAAAAATCGGCTAAGTCCAGGATCCATATAAAATAACCTAATAATCGGCCAAGTCAAGGATCCATATGATATGAACAGAAAAATCGGCTAAGTCCAGGATCCATATATAATAACCTAATAATCGGCTAAGTCCAGGATCCATATGATATGAAGAGAAAAATCGGCTAAGTCCAGGATCCATATATAATAACCTAATAATCGGCTAAGTCCAGGATCCATATTATATGAAGAGAAAAATCGGCTAAGTCCGAGATTGGGTCTGTCGAAAATACACTATCAAGTTACCACACAAGCAAGCAAGATGGCCTAATGATGGATCCATATGATATGAAGAGAAAAATTGGCTAAGTCCGAGATTGGGTCTGTCGGAAATACACTATCAAGTTACCACACAAGCAAGCAAGATGGCCTAATGATGGATCCATATGATATGAAGAGAAAAATCGGCTAAGTCCAGGATCCATATATAATAACCTAATAATCGGCTAAGTCCAGGATCCATATTATATGAAGAGAAAAATCGGCTAAGTCCGAGATTGGGTCTGTCGGAAATACACTATCAAGTTACCACACAAGCAAGCAAGATGGCCTAATGATGGATCCATATGATATGAAGAGAAAAATCGGCTAAGTCCAGGATCCATATATAATAACCTAATAATCGGCTAAGTCCAGGATCCATATGATATGAACAGAAAAATCGGCTAAGTCCAGGATCCATATATAATAACCTAATAATCGGCTAAGTCCAGGATCCATATAATATGAAGAGAAAAATCGGCTAAGTCCGAGATTGGGTCTGTCGGAAATACACTATCAAGTTACCACACAAGCAAGCAAGATGGCCTAATGATGGATCCATATGATATGAAGAGAAAAATCGGCTAAGTCCAGGATCCATATATAATAACCCAATAATCGGCTAAGTCCAGGATCCATATAATATGAAGAGAAAAATCGGCTAAGTCCGAGATTGGGTCTGTCGGAAATACACTATCAAGTTACCAAACAAGCAAGCAAGATGGCCTAATGATGGATCCATATGATATGAAGAGAAAAATTGGCTAAGTCCGAGATTGGGTCTGTCAGAGTTACACTATCAAGTTACCACACAAGCAAGCAAGATGGCCTAGTAATGGATCCATATTATACGATATGAAAAATCGGCTAAGTCCGAGATTGGGTCTGTCACAATTACACGATCAAGTTACCACACAAGCAAGCAAGATGGCCTAGTGATGGATCCATATTATATCCGCAATCCCCTTATTATATGAAGAGAAAAATCGGCTAAGTCCGAGATTGGGTCTGTCGGAAATACACTATCAAGTTACCACATGAGCAAGCAAGTTACCACATGAAGAGAAAGCCGGCCAAGTCCGGGAATGTTACCACATGAACTGGAAAATGGGCAAAAACCTACCTTCACAGGGAACGTGAATAAGTCAGGCTGTAGACATCGGATCGACAAGCCAAAGACTGATATGGAAAGGAAATGAGTAGTACTAGCTTTCCTGAGAGTTGCAGAGCTTAGACTGCATATGAACGGAAGTTATTAAGCATCAAAGTCAGAAAAGTTACCCAAAGGAACACAAGTTCCAACTTAGAGCATGAATACCGCCTAGACGGTAAGAGGTACGGCCAGGCTGAGGAATAAGAAAATGTTGGCCAACATGTTCCCTAACTATCCCCCGAAGACCGCAAAGCAATCCAACATCAACCAAGAAAGTTATAGCCCGATCAAGGAAACACCTACTTTGCACCGATATTGCACCAAAGACATGTACCAAGCACCTTCGGTTGCATACCTGCAGGGGCTTACCGTAGTAGGCCATGGAAGACCGATATACCGAACATAATCACTTTCTATCTCCTCGGGTGTTGGAGATAGCGCTTTGCGGTAAAAGAACGAAAGTTAGACCATATCTTGGTGCATCTTTTTGCCCGAGAACACAAGACCCTATCTACCAAGGCAAGAAAGTTGTGTGGGGACAAAATGTCCAAAAGTGCCCAAAGTGGCACACTTGAACCATATATTCGAGAAAAACACAAGTGTGGGCCCGAGCTAGCAAGTGGAAATGTTCTGACCGTCAGTAGTCCTAGTCAAGGCGCACTTATCATTATATGGGGCCAAAGTGCCAGCTAGTCTCCAAGTGGGCCATATGGGTGTTCTAAGGTTTGCACCCAAATGAGGAAAAAACAGGGTAAGGTACGGTTTACCACGAATAACTCGGGCTGTGGACGGCCGAGCAAGACAACTGGCATAGCGTTGGAAAGGTCTCGATGAGACCTAACTACCCTGAGAATATGAAGGCAAAGACTCGAACGACCGAAAAGTTATTAAGTGCACAAGTGGTGAAGTTGCACCAAAGTCCGTGTTTCCCGAAGTGGTACACGAACACCCAACATTCGACCAAAACACAAGTTTGGACACGAGCTAGCGAGCTACAATGTTCCGACCGTCAGTAGCCCTTATCAAGACACGCATTTAATTGTATGAGGCCTAGCCGCTAGCTCAACTGGAAGTCGGTCATACGGTTGGTTGATGGTTTGGACCAACCACGTGGTGTACCGAATTGAGGTACCTTTCATGAATTATAACTCGGTCAGTTTGCCACCGAGCGACAAGCTACGGTGTGATTTGGAATGGTCTCGAGTGGGACTATCAAGGAAAAATATTAACAAAAAATCACAAAGTACATGGGCGAAGCTATTAGCGAAACATAGTGCAAAATTGTACCAAAGTCGAAGGAAATGGGACTTGGACCAAGAATAGCACCAAGTTGATGAAGAGATAGCAAGTTGGCGTGGAATAATAAAAAGTTGGTAGTGGTAATACCAACATAAAAGTATATGGGGGCAATGCGCTAGCTTGCCTCTAAAGTGGAGATATGGGTGATTCATGGTTTGCACCCAAGTATGGCCAAAACTGGTATAGGCACCTTTCATGAATTATTACTCGGTCAGTTTGCCACCGAGCGACAAGTTGCAGTGTGATTTGGAATGGTCTTGAGTGGGACTATCAAGGAAAAATACAAACAGAAAATCACAATGTCCATGGCCGAAGCTATTAGTGAAACATATAGCAAAATGGGTCCGAAAACGAATGAAATGGGACTTGGACCAAGAATAGCGGCAAGTTGGAGAAGAGATAGCAAGTTGGCGTAGAACAATTATAAACTGTGCATGGTATGACCAACAAAAAAGTATATGGGGCCAAGGCGCTGGCTGGCCTCCAAAGTGGAGATATGGGCGATGCAAAGTTTGTAACCAAGTACGAACAAGTATGGAAAAAACAGGGTAAGGTACCAAGTACCACGAATAACTTCGGCTGTAGATGGCCGAGCGAGGCAAACGGCATACCGTTGGAAAGGTCTCGGGCAGACCTATCTACCCTGAAAGTTTCATGAGGCTGAGTTGAAAGACCACGGAGATATTAGGTGATGATGGTCCAATTCGGGGACCAAGTCGCAGGAAATGGCACTTGACCAAAATCACCCTTGGAAGGCTAATACCGGCTTACCGGTAAGAGATAGCGAATTGGTGTAGAATATTCATAAGTTGGGCGTGCTAAGACGCAACTTTCATTATATGGGGGCAACCCGGTCAGGGTGCTCCAAGTCGGTCGTTTGGTCGGTTGATGGTTTGGGCCGACCACGTGGTGTACCAAGTTGAGGTACCTTTCATGAATTATTACTCGGTCAGTTTGCCACCGAGCGACAAGTCACAGTGTGATTTGGAATGGTCTTGAGTGGGACTATCAAGGAAAAATATTAGCAGAAAATCAGCTTGTCCATGGCCGAAGCTATTAGTGAAACATATAGGAAAATGGGTCCGAAAACGAATGAAATGGGACTTGGACCAAGAATAACGGCAAGTTGGAGAAGAGCTAGCAACTTGGCGTAGAACATTTATATTTTGGGCATGGTATGACCAACAAAAAAGTATATGGGGCCAAGGCGCTGGCTGGCCTCCAAAGTGGAGATATGGGCGATTCATGGTTTGCACCCAAGTATGGCAAAAACTGGTAGAGGTACCTTTCATGAATTACAGCTAAGGCTGTATGGCACTTAGCGAGACGCTTGGCTCTGGTATGGAATAGTCTTGAGTGGGACTATCAAGGAAAAATACGAACAAAAAATCAGCATGTCCACGGACGAAGGTATTAGCGAAACTTAGAGCAAAATTGCGACCAAGTCGCTGGAAATGGCCCTTGAACCAAGTATACCGTCAAGGCGGTACGAGATAGCGAGTTGACGTGGAATATTTATAAGTTTGCCTCCACGAGACGAAAGTTTAGTTATATGGGGCCAACCCGCTCAGGGTTGTCCAAGTCGGTCATATGGCTGATCGAAATTTTCGACCAAGTACTGAGAAAACAGGGTAAGGTACCGTGTACCTCAAATAACTTTGGCTGTAGATGTCCGAGCGAGGCAAACGGCATAGCGTTGGAAAGGTCTTGAGGTGCTCTAGGCACCCTGAAAGTTTGAAAAGGCTATCTGGAAAACTCGTGGAGATATTAGAGAAACATTGGGCCCAAAAGATACCAAGTCGCAGGAAATGGGCCCTCCATAGACACCCTAAAATCCCAATTACGGCTAAGTTGCAGGCCAGCTAGCGAAATGAAATGTTCTAGGCATAACTAGAACACGTTGATGCGCAACTTTTTGAATCAGAACTTTTTTCGATATCTGGCCCCCAAAGGGGGGATATTGGCGATCCAAGGATTTTTCCAAGTTTCGGTACTTTTTACGGTATCGCTCATAGCTCCGGCTGTATGAAAGCAAATGACAAGCTTAGATATGATTTGGAAAGGTATTGAGTAGTACTAACTTACGTTAGAACACTTCAAAGCGCTATCGGTTCATGGCAAGGCCGATATAAGCAGCCAAAGTTGAAAAATGTTGACAAAATGAACAAAAATTTCCTTGGTACGCGAATAGCGGCCAGGGATGAAGAGGTACGAAGGTGGTGTGGAACAATTATAATTAGGACTTGGTACGCTCTAAAAGTTTGCCGAAGACCACAAAGCGCTCAGACCCATAGAAAGTGGCCATTTGGGCCGAACAGTGCGTGCAAAGAGGTGAAAATGCAAAAATTGCACTTTGAGGGGTGATTTGCGGGGGGAAGGAGGGGTCGGAGGGGAAAATGTCCTTTGACCAAAAAGTCTTATCTCGTCGAGATCTACAACATTGCCGAAGACCGCAAAGCGCTAGCTCGCAATCGAAAAATCGAGAATTTGAAAATTTTCTAAGTGTTGGGCCCCCTAAGGAAAAGTAACAAAAATCACCTTTGGGCCCAATTTTGAGCATGAAGGAGTCGTTTCCGAGGCATGGTGTCTTCGGCAAAAAGTTTCATCTACTCGAGTACTTACGACTAGTCAAATAAAAAATTGAGAAACACATACGGTATGGCTATGCCGAAGCTCGATACACCCGAAAAAATCCCAAAAAAGTCGAAAATGTCGAAAAATGAGAAAACCCTATATTCGTACTCTACACGAGCCCCAGATATTGAAAAGTGAAACCCGCGATCGATTTGGAACAAAAAATTGACCTAGGCAAAGTTGTATGGAGGTAGGGACCCCTGAGAAAAAAGTTTGGTCCCGAGGCTCCTTGGACCACCAAGTCCCTAGGTCGGACCAAAATCGGAAAAAATCCGACCAAAGTCGAAAGTGTCGAAAATTTTAAAAAACCCCTTTTGGGGCCCTATGGCCTCCCTAGATAATGAAAAGTGAGGTCCGCGGCCGATCCGGAAGAAAAACTTGACCTAGGGAAACTTGTATGACGGTGTGGACCAAAAAAAAATTCGATGAGTGTATTTTAGACCGGCTCGAAAAAGTTTCCAAACATTTAACTGAACCAACTCTTTTAATTCCATGGGGTGGTGGGCGTCGAACAAAGTTGCCTAGGTCGACCACCAGAAAGACCAGTCGTGTTGTAATGGATGTTTTGACCACTTAGCTAGGGAATTCTAGTAGGTCGAAGCAAATTTGGGGTTCGAGATGAGTTGGTGAAAGTTGGTCCAACCTAGGTGTGCTTGGTGGAGGTTGACCATGAAAGTAGAGCATGATGGGAATGACCATAACTTTGGTTCTAGATGTCGGATCGGTACACTTTAGGCAGTTTTGGAAAGGTGAAGGCCTGCTCTAGCTATGTATCCTACCAAGCTGAGCGCCTACTAGTGACCCGGAGGAGGTATTAAGGGTCAAAGGCAAAAAGTGGTACCTTAAAGTGCATGTGACCAAGAAAATGGGAAAAACGGTATCGCCTATAGCTCAGGCTGTATGGCTCGGATCGGTAAGCTAAGATATGCGTTGGAAAGGTCTTGACGAGCGCTAGCTATGTGTCCTACCAAGCGAAGCGCTAAGTATTGAGCAAGTCGGTCATATTAAGGGGCAAAGGTGAAAAATGGTGGTTTAGAGGCAAAAATTCACCTTATGATCGAAAATAGCGAGCGAACGCTAAGAGCTACGAACACGGCGTAGAACAATCATAAGTAGGTTACCACAAGACCTAACTTTGGCCAATATAGAGCGAGAAGATCGGAGGTACCCAAGAGGGTGATATGGCTGGTTCAAAGTTGGGCAAAAACGAGACTTGAGAAATGGGTTGAAACACGGTATCGCGAATAACTCCGGCTGTATGGAACGGATCGACAAGCTAAGGCCAGCGTTGGAAAGGTCGAACCGAGCGCTAACTATAATCCCAAACAACCGAAGCGCTAAGTGTTGAGCAAAACTGAGTTATTAAGCGACAAAGTGGAAAAATAATACCAAAATGGCCAAAAATCACACAAGACCAAGAATACCGAGCAGGCGGTAAGAGATAGCGGGTTGACGTAGAATACTTATAAGTTTGCCTCTACGAGACCTAAAAGTCGGCCATAGACAGCGAGAAGATCGGACCACTCTGGAAGGGTGATACGAGTGGTCAAAAATAGGCAAAAATGAAACATGGCTAAAATGGATTTGACTTGTGCACCATGTAGCTCCGGCTGTATGGCATGGATTGTAAAGCTAGGATATGTTTTGGAAAGGTAACACCCAGCGCTAGATACGACTAGAAGAAAGCAAAGCGCTAACTAGCATGATTTGGAAGTTATTAAACGACAAAGTCGAAAAATGTTACCAAAATTGAAACTCGAGTACATTGGGCCAAAAAGTACAAGTTGTGAAATTTGGACTTACGAGTAAAATACCGAGCAGGCGGTAAGAGATAGAGACTTGGTGTAGAACAATTATATGTTGGGCATGTTATAACCTATATTTGGCCCGAACATAGTGACGAGATCGGTGGTACCCAAAAGGGTGGTACAGGTGTTAGATGGTTTTCCCAGAGCATAAGCTCCACATGATATGGAAAACGGGAAACATCATAACTTCGGCTGTATGGCATGGAATAGAACGAACAAGGTATCGATGGAAAGAGAAAAGGTAGCGCTAACTATAATTCCTACCAAGCAAAGCGCTAGCATGTGACCGTTCGGGTGTTATTGTGAGTCAAAGTCAGAAATTGTTACCACGAGAGGCGAAAATCCGACTAAGTCCATGAATACCGGGCTGGCGGTAAGAGATACGGCTTGGCCGTAGAACATTTATAAGTTGGCCAATACAAGACCTAAGTTTTGTCCATAGACGACAAGAAGATCGAAGATACGTGAAGGTGAGATATGGGCGTCCCAAAGTGGGCCTTTGAAAAAGTGACAAACTTCCCTTATAACAGCATACACCAAATATCTCTGGCTCTATGGCACCGAATAAGAAGTTGAGGTCAGCGATAGAAAGGTGATAGTCAGCGCTAAATATCATACGAACAGAGTGAAGCGCTAAAGGGAAAGGATCTTGGTGATATAAGGTGACAAAGTCGAGAAAAGTTGCCTCAAAATCATGAAAAATGTGAAAAAATGGCTAAGTCCCGGGTGCCTTAAGGGCAGGTTGATCGAATGTACCGAGCTGGCGGTAAGAGATAGAGACTTGGTGTAGAACAATTATATGTTTGGCATGGCAAGACCTACATTTGGTCAATACAAAGTGAGAAGATCAAAGAAACCCGTAAGGGTGATATTGGTGTCCAAAGGTAAAAAGCACTAAGTCTTGGGAAACTTATATGAAGAAAAAGGACCCTGATGGGTCATATAGGATGGATCGAAAAATCGGCTAAGTCCCAAAATGGGGATGTCAGAACTACACTAAAAAGTTACCACACCAAGCAAGGCAAACTTATATGAAGCAAAGGACCCATATGGGTCATATGGTATTTTACGAAAAATCGGCTAAGTCCCAAAATGATGATGTCAGAACTACACTAAAATGTTACCACACCAAGCAAGGCAAACTTATATGAAGGCAAGGACCCTGATGGGTCATATGGTATGGATCGAAAAATCGGCTAAGTCCCAAAATGGGGATGTCTGAACTACACTCAAATGTTACCACATCAAGCAAGGCAAACTTATATGAAGGAAAGGACCCTGATGGGTCATATGGTATTTTACGAAAAATCGGCTAAGTCAAAAAATGGGGATGTCAGAACTACACTCATGTGTTACCACACCAAGCAAGGCAAACTTATATGAAGGCAAGGACCCTGATGGGTCATATGGTAATTTACGAAAAATCGGCTAAGTCCCAAAATGATGATGTCAGAACTACACTCAAATGTTACCACACCAAGCAAGGCAAACTTATATGAAGCAAAGGACCCTGATGGGTCATATGGTATTGATCGAAAAATCGGCTAAGTCCCAAAATGGGGATGTCAGAACTACACTCAAATGTTACCACACCAAGCAAGGCAAACTTATATGAAGGCAAGGACCCTGATGGGTCATATGGTATATTACGAAAAATCGGCTAAGTCCCAAAATGGGGATGTCAGAACTACACTAAAAAGTTACCACACCAAGCAAGGCAAACTTATATGAAGGAAAGGACCCTGATGGGTCATATGGTATTTTACGAAAAATCGGCTAAGTCCCAAAATGATGATGTCAGAACCACACTCAAATGTTACCATACCAAGCAAGGCAAACTTATATGAAGCAAAGGACCCTGATGGGTCATATGGTATTTTACGAAAAATCGGCTAAGTCCCAAAATGATGATGTCAGAACTACACTCAAATGTTACCACACCAAGCAAGGCAAACTTATATGAAGCAAAGGACCCTGATGGGTCATATGGTATTGATCGAAAAATCGGCTAAGTCCCAAAATGGGGATGTCAGAACTACACTCAAATGTTACCACACCAAGCAAGGCAAACTTATATGAAGGCAAGGACCCTGATGGGTCATATGGTATTTTACGAAAAATCGGCTAAGTCCCAAAATGGGGATGTCAGAACTACACTAAAAAGTTACCACACCAAGCAAGGCAAACTTATATGAAGCAAAGGACCCATATGGGTCATATGGTATTTTACGAAAAATCGGCTAAGTCCCAAAATGATGATGTCAGAACTACACTCAAATGTTACCATACCAAGCAAGGCAAACTTATATGAAGCAAAGGACCCTGATGGGTCATATGGTATTTTACGAAAAATCGGCTAAGTCCCAAAATGGGGATGTCAGAACTACACTAAAAAGTTACCACACCAAGCAAGGCAAACTTATATGAAGCAAAGGACCCATATGGGTCATATGGTATTTTACGAAAAATCGGCTAAGTCCCAAAATGATGATGTCAGAACTACACTCAAATGTTACCACACCAAGCAAGGCAAACTTATATGAAGGCAAGGACCCTGATGGGTCATATGGTATTTTACGAAAAATCGGCTAAGTCCCAAAATGGGGATGTCAGAACTACACTCAAATGTTACCACACCAAGCAAGGCAAACTTATATGAAGGCAAGGACCCTGATGGGTCATATGGTATTTTACGAAAAATCGGCTAAGTCCCAAAATGGGGATGTCAGAACTACACTCAAATGTTACCACACCAAGCAAGGCAAACTTATATGAAGGAAAGGACCCTGATGGGTCATATGGTATGGATCGAAAAATCGGCTAAGTCCCAAAATGGGGATGTCAGAACTACACTCAAATGTTACCACACCAAGCAAGGCAAACTTATATGAAGGCAAGGACCCTGATGGGTCATATGGTATTTTACGAAAAATCGGCTAAGTCCCAAAATGGGGATGTCAGAACTACACTCAAATGTTACCACACCAAGCAAGGCAAACTTATATGAAGCAAAGGACCCTGATGGGTCATATGGTATTTTACGAAAAATCGGCTAAGTCCCAAAATGATGATGTCAGAACTACACTCAAATGTTACCACACCAAGCAAGGCAAACTTATATGAAGGCAAGGACCCTGATGGGTCATATGGTATGGATCGAAAAATCGGCTAAGTCCCAAAATGGGGATGTCAGAACTACACTCAAATGTTACCACACCAAGCAAGGCAAACTTATATGAAGCAAAGGACCCTGATGGGTCATATGGTATTTTACGAAAAATCGGCTAAGTCCCAAAATGGGGATGTCAGAACTACACTCAAATGTTACCACACCAAGCAAGGCAAACTTATATGAAGGAAAGGACCCTGATGGGTCATATGGTATTTTACGAAAAATCGGCTAAGTCCCAAAATGGGGATGTCAGAACTACACTCAAATGTTACCACACCAAGCAAGGCAAACTTATATGAAGGAAAGGACCCTGATGGGTCATATGGTATGGATCAAAAAATCGGCTAAGTCCCAAAATGGGGATGTCAGAACTACACTCAAATGTTACCACACCAAGCAAGGCAAACTTATATGAAGGCAAGGACCCTGATGGGTCATATGGTATTTTACGAAAAATCGGCTAAGTCCCAAAATGGGGATGTCAGAACTACACTCAAATGTTACCACACCAAGCAAGGCAAACTTATATGAAGCAAAGGACCCTGATGGGTCATATGGTATTGATTGAAAAATCGGCTAAGTCCCAAAATGGGGATGTCAGAACTACACTCAAATGTTACCACACCAAGCAAGGCAAACTTATATGAAGCAAAGGACCCTGATGGGTCATATGGTATTTTACGAAAAATCGGCTAAGTCCCAAAATGATGATGTCAGAACTACACTCAAATGTTACCACACCAAGCAAGGCAAACTTATATGAAGCAAAGGACCCTGATGGGTCATATGGTATTTTACGAAAAATCGGCTAAGTCCCAAAATGATGATGTCAGAACTACACTCAAATGTTACCATACCAAGCAAGGCAAACTTATATGAAGGCAAGGACCCTGATGGGTCATATGGTATTTTACGAAAAATCGGCTAAGTCCCAAAATGGGGATGTCAGAACTACACTCAAATGTTACCACACCAAGCAAGGCAAACTTATATGAAGCAAAGGACCCTGATGGGTCATATGGTATTGATCGAAAAATCGGCTAAGTCCCAAAATGGGGATGTCAGAACTACACTCATGTGTTACCACATCAAGCAAGGCAAACTTATATGAAGCAAAGGACCCTGATGGGTCATATGGTATTGATCGAAAAATCGGCTAAGTCCCAAAATGGGGATGTCAGAACTACACTCAAATGTTACCACACCAAGCAAGGCAAACTTATATGAAGGCAAGGACCCTGATGGGTCATATGGTATTTTACGAAAAATCGGCTAAGTCCCAAAATGGGGATGTCAGAACTACACTCAAATGTTACCACACCAAGCAAGGCAAACTTATATGAAGGCAAGGACCCTGATGGGTCATATGGTATATTACGAAAAATCGGCTAAGTCCCAAAATGGGGATGTCAGAACTACACTAAAAAGTTACCACACCAAGCAAGGCAAACTTATATGAAGGAAAGGACCCTGATGGGTCATATGGTATTTTACGAAAAATCGGCTAAGTCCCAAAATGATGATGTCAGAACCACACTCAAATGTTACCATACCAAGCAAGGCAAACTTATATGAAGCAAAGGACCCTGATGGGTCATATGGTATTTTACGAAAAATCGGCTAAGTCCCAAAATGATGATGTCAGAACTACACTCAAATGTTACCACACCAAGCAAGGCAAACTTATATGAAGCAAAGGACCCTGATGGGTCATATGGTATTGATCGAAAAATCGGCTAAGTCCCAAAATGGGGATGTCAGAACTACACTCAAATGTTACCACACCAAGCAAGGCAAACTTATATGAAGGCAAGGACCCTGATGGGTCATATGGTATTTTACGAAAAATCGGCTAAGTCCCAAAATGGGGATGTCAGAACTACACTAAAAAGTTACCACACCAAGCAAGGCAAACTTATATGAAGCAAAGGACCCATATGGGTCATATGGTATTTTACGAAAAATCGGCTAAGTCCCAAAATGATGATGTCAGAACTACACTCAAATGTTACCATACCAAGCAAGGCAAACTTATATGAAGCAAAGGACCCTGATGGGTCATATGGTATTTTACGAAAAATCGGCTAAGTCCCAAAATGGGGATGTCAGAACTACACTAAAAAGTTACCACACCAAGCAAGGCAAACTTATATGAAGCAAAGGACCCATATGGGTCATATGGTATTTTACGAAAAATCGGCTAAGTCCCAAAATGATGATGTCAGAACTACACTCAAATGTTACCACACCAAGCAAGGCAAACTTATATGAAGCAAAGGACCCTGATGGGTCATATGGTATTTTACGAAAAATCGGCTAAGTCCCAAAATGGGGATGTCAGAACTACACTCAAATGTTACCACACCAAGCAAGGCAAACTTATATGAAGCAAAGGACCCTGATGGGTCATATGGTATTTTACGAAAAATCGGCTAAGTCCCAAAATGATGATGTCAGAACTACACTCAAATGTTACCACACCAAGCAAGGCAAACTTATATGAAGGCAAGGACCCTGATGGGTCATATGGTATTTTACGAAAAATCGGCTAAGTCCCAAAATGGGGATGTCAGAACTACACTCAAATGTTACCACACCAAGCAAGGCAAACTTATATGAAGCAAAGGACCCTGATGGGTCATATGGTATTGATTGAAAAATCGGCTAAGTCCCAAAATGGGGATGTCAGAACTACACTCAAATGTTACCACACCAAGCAAGGCAAACTTATATGAAGCAAAGGACCCTGATGGGTCATATGGTATTGATTGAAAAATCGGCTAAGTCCCAAAATGGGGATGTCAGAACTACACTAAAAAGTTACCACACCAAGCAAGGCAAACTTATATGAAGCAAAGGACCCATATGGGTCATATGGTATTTTACGAAAAATCGGCTAAGTCCCAAAATGATGATGTCAGAACTACACTCATATGTTACCATACCAAGCAAGGCAAATTTATATGAAGGAAAGGACCCATATGGGTCATATGGTATTTTACGAAAAATCGGCTAAGTCCCAAAATGAGGATGTCAGAACTACACTAAAAAGTTACCACACCAAGCAAGGCAAAGTACCTAGGTGAACCCTAGGAAGAAACACGGACCAAGTCAGATGGCCTAAGTCAATAGAACAAGTGACCTAGGCAAAGTTGTATGGCGCTGAGGACCCTGAAAAATCTGGTTAGTGTAGTTTAGACAGGGTAGGTTTTTGGGTCGGCCGAACCCCCTTATTTTGGGTTTTGGCCTCATCAAGAAGCTACACCTAGGCAAACTGCCTAGGGTGAAAGTGCGAAGACCAATCGAATAGTAAGACAAGTTTTGACCGATCGCCCTAGGCAAGCTTGTATGAAGAAAGGGACCCTAAGGGTCATATGGAAATACATGAAAAATCGGCTAAGTCCCAAAATTGGGATGTCAGAACTACACTAAAAAGTTACCACATCAAGCAAGGCAAACTACCTAGGTGAACCCTAGCAAGAAACACGGACCAAGTCAGATGGCCTAAGTCAAGAGTGCAAGTGACCTAGGCAAAGTTGTATGACGGTGAGGACCCTGAAAAATCTGGTTAGTGTAGTTTAGACAGGGGAGGTTTTTGGGTCGGCTGAACCTCCTTATTTTGGGTTTTGACCTCCTCAAGAAGCTACACCTAGGCAAACTGCCTAGGGTGAAAGTGCGAAGACCAATCGAATAGTAAGACAAGTTTTGACCGATCGCCCTAGGCAAGCTTGTATGAAGAAAGGGACCCTATGGGTCATATGGAAATACATGAAAAATCGGCTAAGTCCCAAAATTGGGATGTCTGAACTACACTAAAAAGTTACCACATCAAGCAAGGCAAAGTACCTAGGTGAACCCTAGCAAGAAACACGGACCAAGTCAGATGGCCTAAGTCAAGAGAACAAGTGACCTAGGCAAAGTTGTATGACGGTGAGGACCCTGAAAAATCTGGTTAGTGTAGTTTAGACAGGGGAGGTTTTTGGGTCGGCTGAACCTCCTTATTTTGGGTTTTGACCTCCTCAAGAAGCTACACCTAGGCAAACTGCCTAGGGTGAAAGTGCGAAGACCAATCGAATAGTAAGACAAGTTTTGACCGATCGCCCTAGGCAAGCTTGTATGAAGAAAGGGACCCTATGGGTCATATGGAAATACATGAAAAATCGGCTAAGTCCCAAAATTGGGATGTCTGAACTACACTAAAAAGTTACCACAGCAAGCAAGGCAAAGTACCTAGGTGAACCCTAGGAAGAAACACGGACCAAGTCAGATGGCCTAAGTCAAGAGTACAAGTGACCTAGGCAAAGTTGTATGGCGCTGAGGACCCTGAAAAATCGGGTTAGTGTAGTTCAGACAGGGGAGGTTTCTGGGTCGGCTGAACCTCCTTATTTCGGGTTTTGGCCTCCTCAAGAAGACAGACCTAGGCAAACTGCCTAGGGTGAAAGTGCGAAGACCAATCGAATAGTAAGACAAGTTTTGACCGATCGCCCTAGGCAAGCTTGTATGAAGAAAGGGACCCTATGGGTCATATGGAAATACATGAAAAATCGGCTAAGTCCCAAAATTGGGATGTCTGAACTACACTAAAAAGTTACCACATCAAGCAAGGCAAAGTACCTAGGTGAACCCTAGGAAGAAACACGGACCAAGTCAGATGGCCTAAGTCAAGAGTACAAGTGACCTAGGCAAAGTTGTATGGCGCTGAGGACCCTGAATAATCGGGTTAGTGTAGTTCAGACAGGGGAGGTTTCTGGGTCGGCTGAACCTCCTTATTTCGGGTTTTGGCCTCCTCAAGAAGACAGACCTAGGCAAAGTGCCTAGGGTGAAAGTGCGAAGACCAATCGAATAGTAAGACAAGTTTTGACCGATCGCCCTAGGCAAGCTTGTATGAAGAAAGGGACCCTATGGGTCATATGGAAATATACGAAAAATCGGCTAAGTCCCGAAATTGGGATGTCTGAACTACACTAAAAAGTTACCACATCAAGCAAGGCAAAGTACCTAGGTGAACCCTAGGAAGAAACACGGACCAAGTCAGATGGCCTAAGTCAAGAGTACAAGTGACCTAGGCAAAGTTGTATGGCGCTAAGGACCATGAAAAATCGGGTTAGTGTAGTTAAGACAGGGGAGGTTTCAGGGTCGGCTGGACCTCCTTATTTCGGGTTTTGGCCTCCTCAAGAAGACAGACCTAGGCGAACTGCCTAGGGTGAAAGTGCGAAGACCAATCGAATAGTAAGACAAGTTTTGACCGATCGCCCTAGGCAAGCTTGTATGAAGAAAGGGACCCTATGGGTCATATGGAAATACATGAAAAATCGGCTAAGTCCCAAAATTAGGATGTCTGAACTACACTAAAAAGTTACCACATCAAGCAAGGCAAAGTACCTAGGTGAACCCTAGGAAGAAACACGGACCAAGTCGGATGGCCTAAGTCAAGAGTACAAGTGACCTAGGCAAAGTTGTATGGCGCTGAGGACCCTGAAAAATCGGGTTAGTGTAGTTCAGACAGGGGAGGTTTCAGGGTCGGCCGAACCTCCTTATTTCGGGTTTTGGCCTCCTCAAGAAGACAGACCTAGGCGAACTGCCTAGGGTGAAAGTGCGAAGACCAATCGAATAGTAAGACAAGTTTTGACCGATCGCCCTAGGCAAGCTTGTATGAAGAAAGGGACCCTATGGGTCATATGGAAATACATGAAAAATCGGCTAAGTCCCAAAATTGGGATGTCTGAACTACACTAAAAAGTTACCACATCAAGCAAGGCAAAGTACCTAGGTGAACCCTAGGAAGAAACACGGACCAAGTCAGATGGCCTAAGTCAAGAGTACAAGTGACCTAGGCAAAGTTGTATGGCGCTGAGGACCCTGAAAAATCGGGTTAGTGTAGTTCAGACAGGGGAGGTTTCTGGGTCGGCTGAACCTCCTTATTTCGGGTTTTGGCCTCCTCAAGAAGACAGACCTAGGCAAAGTGCCTAGGGTGAAAGTGCGAAGACCAATCGAATAGTAAGACAAGTTTTGACCGATCGCCCTAGGCAAGCTTGTATGAAGAAAGGGACCCTATGGGTCACATGGAAATATACGAAAAATCGGCTAAGTCCCGAAATTGGGATGTCTGAACTACACTAAAAAGTTACCACATCAAGCAAGGCAAAGTACCTAGGTGAACCCTAGGAAGAAACACGGACCAAGTCAGATGGCCTAAGTCAAGAGTACAAGTGACCTAGGCAAAGTTGTATGGCGCTAAGGACCATGAAAAATCGGGTTAGTGTAGTTAATACAGGGGAGGTTTCAGGGTCGGCTGGACCTCCTTATTTCGGGTTTTGGCCTCCTCAAGAAGACAGACCTAGGCGAACTGCCTAGGGTGAAAGTGCGAAGACCAATCGAATAGTAAGACAAGTTTTGACCGATCGCCCTAGGCAAGCTTGTATGAAGAAAGGGACCCTATGGGTCATATGGAAATACATGACAAATCGGCTAAGTCCCAAAATAAGGATGTCTGAACTACACTAAAAAGTTACCACATCAAGCAAGGCAAAGTACCTAGGTGAACCCTAGGAAGAAACACGGACCAAGTCGGATGGCCTAAGTCAAGAGTACAAGTGACCTAGGCAAAGTTGTATGGCGCTGAGGACCCTGAAAAATCGGGTTAGTGTAGTTCAGACAGGGGAGGTTTCAGGGTCGGCCGAACCTCCTTATTTCGGGTTTTGGCCTCCTCAAGAAGACAGACCTAGGCGAACTGCCTAGGGTGAAAGTGCGAAGACCAATCGAATAGTAAGACAAGTTTTGACCGATCGCCCTAGGCAAGCTTGTATGAAGAAAGGGACCCTATGGGTCATATGGAAATATACGAAAAATCGTCTAAGTCCCAAAATTTTGATGTCAGAACTACACTATAAAGTTACCACATTAGCAAGGCAGACTTGTATGAAGAACGGGACCCTGGTTAAAGTAGCAAATATCCCAAACCGAACATGAATATTATACACACAAGAGTACGAACATAAAGGAACACGGACCAAGCGTACCGAGAGAATCGGTACTATAGAACCCTCGTGGTTCTACACAAAGACTTTATGTTAGGGGTTCAAGCCCCATAGTACTCAAACGGTGACAGTAGCAAATATCCCAAAACGAACGTGAATCTTATTCACAAGAGTACGAACATAAAGGAACACGGACCAAGCGTACCGAGAGAATCGGTACTATAGAGCCCTCGTGGTTCTACACAAAGACTTTATGTTCGGGGTTCACACCCCAAATCGAACGTGGAATTTACTTTCTGATGGTCATGCGGTCGTCCAAAGGGGTCTAGTATCCTGGGATGACAAGCATCACGGGCAAAGCTCGTATCAAAACAGTCGAAGAGGCCCGCGAAAGCTTGCTTTCCATGGCTATGCGATGCACAAATTGAGTTTACTCACCGTAGTATAAAACGAACGAACCGAACCTATCCGAGTAGGGATAATGGGCGCAGTAACATACTTCTGTGACCCAGCGAGAGTTGAACGAGGTGACATGAACTGTCAGTGGCTTATATCAGATGGGATACATACATGAGATTGCTTTCAAATCTACACTCGAAAACCTAACCAAGTAAAAGCGAACGTGGGGAGGATTCGAAACCGGTAACGAAATCTTAAGCTGGAAAGAGTCATCACTATGGATACATATTATGCGAAACCAATCAAGTGCTCAGTACTGATCCAAAACCGAAGAGCACTAGTGAACACCTTAATCTCACCCTAGTTCACATCCAAGTGATCGACCACGTGTGTGAAGCAAAGACCAATCGAATTCCTCAATGGACCGAACACTATGAACAAATGGCCAAAAACGTTATAACTATCCAAACATACTACTATCTAGCGAAAGTCATCACGATGGAACCATACCATGATCTTTAACCTATAGCGCTCACCATATTCCTACCCAGAGTGCAAGTGAACAGATTGCCCACCCTTACCCAGTTCACAACCACGTGATCGACTAACATACCGAGGTTACCACAAGTCAAAGTTATACGTTTACAAGCGCAAGACCAATCGAAAACCCCGAAAGCAATCTCGACCCAAAATGTATTATCCGTGAGTGTAGTCGAGTCTCGTACTCGTCATCTGTAATCGTCGGATAGAATATCCAGTACACGGTTGTCTTTCCAAATGAAATCTACATACAGAACTCGCTCTTGGCAAATGGGTGGCATTGGCGCAATCAGGAGCGAGTTCCCGTCCGGGTGCCAAGTGATTGGCAAATGTCTGGGGGAAAGCAACCATATATTGATTTGTCTGTTAGTGTACTGGGTGTTTGAGGTATGTAGTATCCACGCTTGGTTGGGTGTGTCAGAGGACCATGGATGCGTTCACAACCCCAATTGGGGTACATCGGGAATGATTTTGTGGAACCGATGTGCCCGGCACACACTAAGTTTTGTTGCAAGTTAATAGTGTGCCATGTCCGGGGGGGTTGTGATTAAACTCTGGTGAATTGCGTACTGTGGTGAATGGGGTATGAAAGCCCCGCAGTTGCAATGATCGGACGCGCCTAGCGTGTCCTTTAGTTGATGGTAGGGAAATGAAGGCCCTTGTCAGCTCACCTAAGTATTCATGGAAGTTTGGCATAAGGTCGCTGTGGTAGGGGTATGAAGGCCCCGTCAGCGCATGCACAATCGGGCGCACGTGCGCTTAGCGGAGTCGAATGCCGCTCAAGTGCCTGTCCGGTGCATCGGGTGTGTGTGATACGAGGGCAATGAGGTTCGCACGGGGGCTCGCCTCCCGTGTGCTACCGGACTTGACAACATATAGAACGTGGTGTTTGCTCCTCCGGGTGCAATGGGACAATGAACATTCGAACGCAAAGTCGGAATTCTGGTTGATCCTACCAGTAATATACGCTCGTCTCAAAGGTTAAGCCATGCATGTCTAAGTACAAACAGATTTAATGTGAAACCGCATAAGGCTCAGTATAACAGCTATAATTTACGAGATCATCAACCTAGTTACTTGGATAACTGTGGAAAATCTAGAGCTAATACATGCAACATGCCAGGACCCTCGCGGGAACTGGTGCACTTATTAGTCAAACCAATCGCGGGTTCTCCGTGTCATTGAGTTGAAGTCTGGATAATGATGCTGATCGTATGGTCTCGCACCGACGACAGATCTCGCAAATATCTGCCCTATCAACTATGGATGGTAGTATAGAGGACTACCATGGTTGCAACGGGTAACGGGGAATCAGGGTTCGATTCCGGAGAGGGAGCCTGAGAAATGGCTACCACATCCAAGGAAGGCAGCAGGCGCGTAAATTACCCAATCCCGGGACGGGGAGGTAGTGACGAGAAATAACAATATGAAACTCTTTAATGATGTTTCATAATTGGAATGAGTAGAGCATAAATCCTTCTACGAGGATCAAGTGGAGGGCAAGTCTGGTGCCAGCAGCCGCGGTAATTCCAGCTCCACTAGCGTATATTAAAATTGTTGCGGTTAAAACGTTCGAAGTTGATACTTGTCCAACACAGTCCGGCTCCGCCGACCCGGTCAACCCGTGGTCGGTGGGCCAAGTCGGAATCTGGTTGCGACTCAATGGTGTGGTAGGGCACCAAGTCTGTGTCATGGTGTGCCCTTCAACGGGTGCAAGTGTAACATAGAGCTCGACCGCTCACGTTTACCTTGAACAAATTAGAGTGCTTAAAGCAGGGTGCCCAAACGCCCTAGAATAATCTTGCATGGAATAATGGAATACGACCTTGGTCTAATCTTTCATTGGTTTGTACTCAGACCGGAGGTAATGATTAACAGAAGTAGTTGGGGACACTAGTATTACGGCGCGAGAGGTGAAATTCGTAGACCGTCGTAAGACTAACTAAAGCGAAGGCATTTGTCAAGGATGCTTTCTTTAATCAAGAACGAAAGTTAGAGGATCGAAGGCGATTAGATACCGCCCTAGTTCTAACCGTAAACGATGCCAACTAGCAATTGGGAGACGCTACAACCAGGTGCTCTCAGTAGCTTCCGGGAAACCAAAGTCAGGTTCCGGGGGAAGTATGGTTGCAAAGTTGAAACTTAAAGGAATTGACGGAAGGGCACCACAATGAAATGGAGCTTGCGGTTCAATTTGACTCAACACGGGAAAACTTACCAGGTCCGAACTTATGGAGGTGAGACAGATTAATAGCTCTTTCTCAAATTTAAGGGTAGTGGTGCATGGCCGTTCTTAGTTCGTGGATTGATTTGTCTGGTTAATTCCGATAACGAACGTGACTCACATATGCTAACTAGAACGCAGTCAGCGTTAATGCGTCGATGCCGATTGGAACGGGTTAGGACCTTTCGGTGGAGTATGACCTGACACCTTCGCTGTTCGTGTGCGCAAGTGCACTTACGGTACGCTGCTTAGCAGGACAATTTGTGTTTAGCAAAATGAGATCGAGCGATAACAGGTCCGTGATGCCCTTAGATGTTCTGGGCTACACGCGTGCTACAATGTGGGTAGCAGCGTGTCTCCTATTCCGAGAGGAACGGGAAATCACTCAAATACTCACTTAGTAGGGATTATGGATTGCAATGGTCCATATGAACTCGGAACTTCTAGTAAGTGCTGGTCATCAGCCAGCGTTGAATACGTCCCTGCCCTTTGTACACACCGCCCGTCGCTACTACCGATGGATTATTTAGTGAGGTCTTTGGAGATGATCGTTCGCTGGATCCTCGTGAACCGCGTCTGCTTTATCGAAGTTGACCGAACTTGATGATTTAGAGGAAGTAAAAGTCGTAACAAGGTTTCCGTAGGTGAACCTGCGGAAGGATCATTAGTGGCCAAGTGATCCTTCCAGAAGTCCGAACCTGCGGGTTGAGACTTCGGCACAAGTTGCCATATGATAATTGACGAAACACTATAGAAGTCCGAACCTGCGGGTTGAGACTTCGGCACAAGTTGCCATATGATAATTGACGAAACACTATAGAAGTCCGAACCTGCGGGTTGAGACTTAGGCACAAGTTGCCTTATATAAAACTTCGAACAAATACACAAGTCCGAACCTGCGGGTTGAGACTTAGGCACAAGTTGCCATATGATAGTTGACGAAACACGTTAGAAGTCCGAACCTGCGGGTTGAGACTTCGGCACAAGTTGCCATATGAACATTGACGAAACACTATGAAGTCCGAACCTGCGGGTTGAGACTTAGGCACAAGTTGCCTTATATATAACTTCGAACAAATACACAAGTCCGAACCTGCGGGTTGAGACTTAGGCACAAGTTGCCTTATATATAACTTCGAACAAATACACAAGTCCGAACCTGCGGGTTGAGACTTAGGCACAAGTTGCCTTATACATACATTGGCCAAATAAACAGATGTCCGAACCTGCGGGTTGAGACTTAATGCGATCTAGATACCAAGTTGACATCCAATACCTGTTGAGCAAAACCAAAGATTCCCTGTTCTCGAATGAATACACTATATAACAGGGAATCATGAAGAAATCAAGCAAGCGTGAAACAAAGTCATCACTTGGGCATGCTCGATAGCCAACCACATGACATTAACCTAAGAGAGCATGCAAACCACATGATACCTATAAACGGTTAACCCGCCCTAGTTCAATTGTTCGCCAAGTGATGACTTCAGTATGGCTAAGAGAAAAACTTTTAAATGGGAAAAACTCTAAGTCCGAACCTCCGGGTTGAGACTTTCCGCGTCCGGAGGTACGCGTACCGCCTACCCGAAAGATGGTGAATCAGGGGTGTCCGATCAGCAATGGTCGGATGCCCCGTCGTAGTCCAACTATGACAATCAAAGTCAAGACCTCCGGGTTGAGACTTTCCGCGTCCGGAGGTACGCGTACCGCCTACCCGAAAGATGGTGTGCTTCTGGGGTATTCGATGAGTCGGATACCCCGTCGTAGTCCAACTATGACAATACAAAGTCAAGACCTCCGGGTTGAGACTTCCGCGTCGGAGGTGCGCGCACCGCCTACCCGAAAGATGATGAATCAGGGGTGTTCGATCAGCAATGGTCGGATGCCCCGTCGTAGTCCAACTATGACAATCAAAGTCAAGACCTCCGGGTTGAGACTTTCCGCGAGTACAAGCATAAAGGAACACGGACCAAGCCGTACCGAGAGAATCGGTACTAGAGCCCTTGTGGTTCTACATTGAGAGAGCCCTCGTGGTTCTCATTAGGGGCTTTATGCAAGTCGTACTCAATACTGTGGTGTGAAGTATAAAGTAGTCCTCGCCTGGTCCACGCTGCTTCGGCGGTCCTGGGTAAGATAGTTCATTCTAGCTTGCCCTATAGTGGAATGAGGACACTTAATGCTTCGTCTTTTAGCGGCGGCTAGACTCCTCCTCACGGGGAACGAGTTGACGCACACAGCGGCGGCTTACGCACTATGGCAATCATGGATGCCTGAAGATTCCGTGAAGTTCTCCCCTGGTCCACGCTGCCTCGGCAGTCCTGGGTAAAATGGAATATTTCCAGCTTGCCCTATAGTGGAAGAGGACTATCCAACAATACAAAGTCAAGACCTCCGGGTTGAGACTTTCCGCGTCGGTGGTGTCGCGCACCGCCTATCCGAAAGATGGTGTAACAGGGGTGTTCGATCAGCAATGGTCGGATGCCCCGTCATAGTCCAACTATGACAACCAAAGTCAAGACCTCCGGGTTGAGACTTTCCGCGTCCGGAGGTACGCGTACCGCCTACCCGAAAGATGGTGTGCTTCTGGGGTATTCGATGAGTCGGATACCCCGTCGTAGTCCAACTATGACAATACAAAGTCAAGACCTCCGGGTTGAGACTTCCGCGTCGGAGGTGCGCGCACCGCCTACCCGAAAGATGATGAATCAGGGGTGTTCGATCAGCAATGGTCGGATGCCCCGTCGTAGTCCAACTATGACAATCAAAGTCAAGACCTCCGGGTTGAGACTTCCGCGTCCGGAGGTACGCGTACCGCCTACCCGAAAGATGGTGAATCAGGGGTGTTCGATCAGCAATGGTCGGATGCCCCGTCGTAGTCCAACTATGACAATCAAAGTCAAGACCTCCGGGTTGAGACTTTCTAAGAGTACAAGCATAAAGGAACACGGACCAAGCCGTACCGAGAGAATCGGTACTAGAGCCCTCGTGGTTCTACATTGAGAGAGCCCTCGTGGTTCTCATTAGGGGCTTTATGCAAGTCGTACTCAATACTGTGGTGTGAAGTATAAAGTATAGAGTCCTCCACTGGTCCACGCTGCTCCGGCGGTCCTGGGTAAGATAGTTCATTCTAGCTTGCCCTATGTGGAAGAGGACTCAATACCCTACCTGTTGAGCTTGAAACAAAGTCATCACTTGGGCATGCTCATATTGCCATACACAATTACATTATATTCGAATGAGCATGCAAGCGACCCTATATAGACCGAACCAAAACGATAGATACCGCCGTAGTTCACCCCCACCAAGTGATGACTTCAGTATGGCTAGTGTGTGAAGTATAAAGTATAGTCCTCCCCTGGTCCACACTGCTTCGGCGGTCCTGGGTAAGATAGTTAGTTCTAGCTTGCCCTATGTGGAAGAGGACACCATACTTAATACTGTGGTGTAATGAACAAAGTATAGTCCTCCACTGGTCCACGCTGCTTTGCAGTCCTGGGTAAGATAGTTAGTTCTAGCTTGCCCTATGTGGAAGAGGGCATACAAGACAAAGTATAGTTCTCCCCTGGTCCACGCTGCTCCGGCGGTCCTGGGTAAGATAGTTAATTCTAGCTTGCCCTATGTGGAAGAGGACTCAATACCCTACCTGTTGAGCTTGAAACAAAGTCATCACTTGGGCATGCTCTATAGCCAATCACATGACATTAACCTAAGAGAGCATGCAGCGTATTATCCCAATGCAAAGTAAACGATAGACTCGCCCTAGTTCAGTGCTTCAACCAAGTGATGACTTCAATTTGGCTAGTGTGTGAAGTATAAAGTATAGTCCTCCCCTGGTCCACACTGCTTCGGCGGTCCTGGGTAAGATAGTTAATTCTAGCTTGCCCTATGTGGAAGAGGACACCATACTTAATACTGTGGTGTAATGAACAAAGTATAGTCCTCCACTGGTCCACGCTGCTCCGGCGGTCCTGGGTAAGATAGTTCATTCTAGCTTGCCCTATGTGGAAGAGGACACTTCATACTTCGTCTCTAAGCGGCGGCTTGACTCCTCCCTACGGGGAACGGGTTTACGCGCACAGCGGCGGCTTACGCACTATGGCAGTCATGGATGCCTTACGTTTCTATGAAAAGTGTGTTCCTCCCCTGGTCCACGCTGCTTCGGCAGTCCTGGGTAAGATAGTTAGTTCTAGCTTGCCCTATGTGGAAGAGGACACGTAGACTTACTGTGGTGTGAAGTATAAGGTTCAGTTCTCCCCTGGTCCACGCCGCTTCGGCCGTCCTGGGTAAAATGGATTCATCCAGCTTGCCCTATGTGGAATGAGGACACTTTATGCTTCGTCTCTAAGCGGCGGCTTGCTCCTCCCTACGGGGAACGGGTATACGCGCACAGCGGCGGCTTACGCAAGTTAGTCACCCTCGGCAGTGGATCACTCGGCTCATGGATCGATGAAGACCGCAGCTAACTGCGCGTCATAATGTGAACTGCAGGACACATGAACATTGATAAGTTGAACGCATATTGCACGTCGTGGGAACCTACCATGATGTACAGATGACTGAGCGCTTATATTTGAGAAATGTATCGCATACATTTAACTACGCCGTGACACCCGTCACGAGACGTGCACCATGATGTTAACTAGGGTCGCGACGACCCGCTAGCATTAAAGAACCCGTGGTTTACAATATACTGGCATTGGAATTCGAAGTATTTAGAGCGTCCGTGTTCCCGCGTGAGGCGGAAGTACGAGGAGAAGGCGTGCTTGTGGTGTCTGTGGTGGTGTTTACTGATGTCTAGCTTCAGCTTATTTATTTATTTAAATAGAAGCGAAGATGTCAAAGTAGCGTCGAAGCAGCAGCGGTAGCACAAATGATTCAAGTATGGAAGTTGACCAAAGGAACACAAACAAACTAGCGTATGGGCAATGGAAGGTATCAGTGAGTTAAACCACACGCGGGCTAACAGCCCGTTAACCGAGTCCAACGGTACATATTGGACATTGAAACAAAGTAGTCGCAAGCCAGATGTGACGATAACAACCGCAAGGTACATAAGCCTCAGTTCATGTGTGACAACCCCCTGAATTTAAGCATATTAATAAGGGGAGGAAAAGAAACCAACCGGGATTCCCTGAGTAGCTGCGAGCGAAACGGGAGAAGCTCAGCACGTAGGGGTGGCGGCCAGTCCGTCTATCCGATTCCGTGTACTGGTGCGTCTCACTATCCGTCATCTTAGCGCTTTTCAAGTCCAACTTGAAT
>NW_026689730.1:0-27500 GCF_943734765.1 Anopheles ziemanni | reverse complement strand
GACCACTTGCATGGTTAGCAAGCGTTGTGGTCTAATGGCCCTACCGGGCAAACACTTTATGTTCGCGAGGACTTGGAGTGCTGGTAGTGGTTGGCGGACCCAACACTCTGGGTACCTCCGGGTACTTGGGGTTGGTTGAGAACTTGGTGAAGATACCCCTGTCACCTTGTTCGAGGCCACTTGCATGGTCGCAAGCGTTGTGATACAATGGCCCTACCGGGCAAACACTTTGGGTTCGCAAGGACTTGGAGTGCTGGTAGTGGTTGGCGGGTCCAACACTCTGGGTACCTCCGGGTACTTGGGGTTGGTTGAGGACTTGGTGAACAAACACTTGATATACACTCTTCGGATGTACTTCGGGTATCGCCTGTTGTCCGAGACCACTTGCATGGTCAACGGTTGAGGTGGTGATGGCGGGTCGGTGCTGTAGGGTGCCGGCCTGTTGGCTGCCTTGGCCGGGTTGGTTGGTTAACACTTGATTGAGCTTGCACCCGAGGGTAATGGCACTTGAAGGTGGGTACCGGCCGGCTGACCTGGTGTGATGGTTGGTTGGTGAACACTTGGCGGTACTTGCACTTGGCTGTGCTTGGACTTGAAGGTGGGATCCGGCTGGCCTAGGCCATTGGTGGTTGGTTGGTGGGTTAGCCCTTAGCTGGGCTGGCTGGCTGGCTGGCCATCGGTGGTGTGGTGTGGTGTGGTGTGTGGAGTCGAGCATCGCGCGCCGTTGCCTTCTTCGGAGTGTTGTGGGTACGCAAGTGCTTGCAGTGCAAAGAGGTTGGTGATGGAGTGACATTGCCTTCACCATGGAGTTGCGGGTACTTAGGTACTTGCAAGGAGATGGTGGTATGGTGGTGTTGCGTGTGTGGTGTTCGATTAGAAAGATATAATTTCTAAGTCCGGATTAGTGCTGTCAGTGGGGCCCCCGCTAACAGGTCCTGCACGGCCACCGTGGGGCTTGACTTGGCGCTATTCCGGACTTGGGGCGATCACGATGTCCCCGTGCGGGACTTAGAAGATGGAAGAACACAAGTACCCTTATCCCATGACTTGTGAGCGATTGGCATACGTTACCACATGAAGAGAAAAATTGGCTAAGTCCCGGATCCATATTATATGAACAGAATAATCGGCTAAGTCCCGGATCCATATTATATGAAGAGAAATATCGGCTAAGTCCAGGATCCATATTATATGAAACGAAAAATCGGCTAAGTCCCGGATCCATATTATATGAAGAGAAAAATCGGCTAAGTCCAGGATCCATATATTATAACCTAATAATCGGCTAAGTCCAGGATCCATATATAATAACCTAATAATCGGCTAAGTCCAGGATCCATATTATATGAAGAGAAAAATCGGCTAAGTCCAGGATCCATATATGATAACCTAATAATCGGCTAAGTCCAGGATCCATATTATATGAAGAGAAAAATCGGCTAAGTCCAGGATCCATATATAATAACCTAATAATCGGCTAAGTCCAGGATCCATATAACATGAAGAGAAAAATCGGCTAAGTCCCAGATTGGGTCTGTCAGAAATACACTTCCAAGTTACCACACAAGCAAGCAAGATGGCCTAGTGATGGATCCATATGATATGAAGAGAAAAATCGGCTAAGTCCAGGATCCATATAATATGAAGAGAAAAATCGGCTAAGTCCCAGATTGGGTCTGTCAGAAATACACTTCCAAGTTACCACACAAGCAAGCAAGATGGCCCAGTGATGGATCCATATGATATGAAGAGAAAAATCGGCTAAGTCCAGGATCCATATAATATGAAGAAAAAAATCGGCTAAGTCCCAGATTGGGTCTGTCAGAAATACACTTCCAAGTTACCACACAAGCAAGCAAGATGGCCTAGTGATGGATCCATATGATATGAAGAGAAAAATCGGCTAAGTCCCAGATTGGGTCTGTCAGAAATACACTTCCAAGTTACCACACACGCAAGCAAGATGGCCTAGTGATGGATCCATATGATATGAAGAGAAAAATCGGCTAAGTCCAGGATCCATATAATATGAAGAGAAAAATCGGCTAAGTCCCAGATTGGGTCTGTCAGAAATACACTTCCAAGTTACCACACAAGCAAGCAAGATGGCCTAGTGAAGGATCCATATGACATGAAGAGAAAAATTGGCTAAGTCCAAGATTGGGTCTGTCAGACATACACTTTCAAGTTACCACACAAGCAAGCAAGATGGCCTAGTGATGGATCCATATAACATGAAGAGAAAAATCGGCTAAGTCCGAGATTGGGTCTGTCGGAAATACACTTTCAAGTTACCACACAAGCAAGCAAGTTACCACATGAAGAGAAAGCCGGCAAAGTCCGGGAATGTTACCACATGAACTGGAAAATGGGCAAAAACCTACCTTCACAGGCAACGTGAATAAGTCAGGCTGTAGACATCGGATCGACAAGCCAAAGACTGATATGGAAAGGAAATGAGTAGTACTAGCTTTCCTGAGAGTTGCAGAGCTTAGACTGCATATGAACGAAAGTTATTAAGCGTCAAAGTCAGAGAAGTTACCCAAAGGAACACAAGTTCCAACTTAGAGCATGTATACCGCCTAGACGGTAAGAGGTACGGCCAGGCTGAGGAATAAGGAAATGTTGGCCAACATGTTCCCTAACTATCCCCCGAAGACCGCAAAGCAATCCAACATCAACCAAGAAAGTTATAGCCCGATCAAGGAAACACCTACTTTGCACCGATATTGCACCAAATACATGTACCAAGCACCTTCGGTTGCATACCTGCAGGGGCTTACCATAGTAGGCCATGGAAGACCGATATACCGAACATAATCACTTTCTATCTCCTCGGGTGTTTGAGATAGCGCTTTGCGGTACAAGAACGAAAGTTAGACTATATCTTGGTGCATCTTTTTGCCCAAGATCACAAGACCCTATCTACCAAGGCAAGAAAGTTGTGTGGGGACAAAATGTCCAAAAGTGCCCAAAGTGGCACACTTGAACCATATATTCGAGAAAAACACAAGTGTGGGCCCGAGCTAGCAAGTTGAAATGTTCTGACCGTCAGTAGCCCTAGTTGAGGTGCACTTATCATTATATGAGGCCAACGTGCCAGCTAGTCTCTAAAGGGGCGATATGGGTGTTCCAAGGTTTGTACCCAATTGAGGAAAAAACAGGGTAAGGTACGGTGTACCGCGAATAACTCGGGCTATAGATGTCCGATCGATGAGTTTGGCATATGTATGGAAAGGTCTCGACGAGACCTAACTACCCTGAAAGTATGAAGGCAAAGACTTGAATGACCGGGAAGTTATTAAGTGCACAAGTGGTAAAGTTGCACCAAAGTCCATGTTACCCGAAGTGGTACATGAACACCCAATATTCGACCAAAACACAAGTTTAGAGTCGAGCTAGCGAGCTACATTGTTCAGACCGTCAGTAGCTCGCATCAAGACACGCATTTCATTATATTGAGCCTAGCCGCTAGCTCGACTCGAAGTCGGTCATATGGTTGGTTGATGGTTTGGACCGACCACGTGGTGTACCAAGGTGATGTACCTTTCATGAATTAAAACTCTGGCTGTATGGCACTGAGCGACAAGCTAAGGTGTGATTTGGAATAGTCTTGAGTGGGACTATTTAGGAAAAATGCGAACAAAAAATCACAAAGTCCTTGGGCGAAGCTATTAGCGAAACATAGAGCAAATTGGTACCAAAAACTATGGAAATGGGACTTGAGTCAAAAATAACCGCAAGTTGGAGAAGAGATAGCAAGCTTGCGTAGAACAATTATATTTGGTGCATGGTATCACCAACAAAAAAGTATATGGGGCCAAGGTGCTGGCTGGCCTCCAAAGTGGAGATATGGGCGATCCAAAGTTTGTACCCAAGTACGAACAAGTATGGAAAAAACAGGGTAAGGTACCAAGTACCATTAATAACTTCGGCTGTAGATGGCCGAGAGAGGCAAACGGCTCACCGTTGGAAAGGTCTTGGGGAGACCTATCTACCCTGAAAGTTTCATGAGGCTGAGTTGAAATACCACGGAGATATTAGGTGATGATGGTCCAATTCGGGGACCAAGTCGCAGGAAATGGCACTTGACCAAAATCACCCTTGGAAGGTGAATACCGGCTTACCGGTAAGAGATAGCGACTTGGCGTAGAATATTCATAAGTTGGGCGTGTAGAGACGCAACTTTTATTATATGGGGCCAACCCGGTCAGGGTGCTCCAAGTCGGTCGTTTGGTCGGTTTATGCTTTGGGCCGACCACGTGGTGTACCAAGTTGAGGTACCTTTCATGAATTATAACTCGGTCAGTTTGCCACCGAGCGACAAGCTGCGGTGTGTTTTGGAATGGTCTTGAGTGGGACTATCAAGGAAAAATACCAATCGAAAATCAGCTTGTCCATGGCCGAAGCTATTAGTGAAACATATAGCAAAATGGGTCCAAAAACGAATGAAATGGGAATTGGACCAAGAATAACGGCAAGTTGGAGAAGAGATAGCAAGTTGGCGTAGAACAATTATATTTGGTGCATGGCATGACCAACAAAAAAGTATATGGGTCCAAGGTGCTGGCTGGCCTCCAAAGTGGAGATATGGGCGATCCAAAGTTTGTACCCAAGTACGAACAAGTATGGAAAAAACAGGGTAAGGTACCAAGTACCATTAATAACTTCGGCTGTAGATGGCCGAGCGAGGCAAACGGCTCACCGTTGGAAAGGTCTTGGGGAGACCTATCTACCCTGAAAGTTTCATGAGGCTGAGTTGAAAGACCACGGAGATATTAGGTGATGATGGTCCAATTCGGGGACCAAGTCGCAGGAAATGGCACTTGACCAAAATCACCCTTGGAAGGTGAATACCGGCTTACCGGTAAGAGATAGCGACTTGGCGTAGAATATTCATAAGTTAGGCGTGTAGAGACGCAACTTTCATTATATGGGGGCAACCCGGTCAGGGTGCTCCAAGTCGGTCGTTTGGTCGGTTTATGGTTTGGACCGACCACGTGGTGTACCAAGTTGAGGTACCTTTCATGAATTATAACTCGGTCAGTTTGCCACCGAGCGACAAGTTGCGGTGTGTTTTGGAATGGTCTTGAGTGGGACTATCAAGGAAAAATACAAATAGAAAATCAGCTTGTCCATGGCCGAAGCTATTAGTGAAACATATAGCAAAATGGGTCCAAAAACGAATGAAATGGGACTTGGACCAAGTATAACGGCAAGTTGGAGAAGAGATAGCAAGTTGACGTAGAACATTTATATTTTGGGCATAGTATGACCAACAAAAAAGTATTTGGGGCCAAGGTGCTGGCTGGCCTCCAAAGTGGAGATATGGGCGATACAAAGTTTGTACCCAAGTACGAACAAGTATGGAATAAACAGGGTAAGGTACCAAGTACCATTAATAACTTCGGCTGTATATGGCCGAGCGAGGCAAACGGCTCACCGTTGGAAAGGTCTCGGGGAGACCTATCTACCCTGAAAGTTTCATGAGGCTGAGTTGAAAGACCACGGAGATATTAGGTGATGATGGTCCAATTCGGGGACCAAGTCGCAGGAAATGGCACTTGACCAAAATCACCCTTGGAAGGTGAATACCGGCTTACCGGTAAGAGATAGCGACTTGGCGTAGAATATTCATAAGTTGGGCGTGTAGAGACGCAACTTTCATTATATGGGGGCAACCCGGTCAGGGTGCTCCAAGTCGGTCGTTTGGTCGGTATATGGTTTGGGCCGACCACATGGTGTACCAAGTTGAGGTATCTTTCATGAATTATAACTCGGTCAGTTTGCCACCGAGCGACAAGTTGCGGTGTGTTTTGGAATGGTCTTGAGTGGGACTATCAAGCAAAAATACAAACAGAATATCAGCTTGTCCATGGCCGAAGCTATTAGTGAAACATATAGCAAAATGGGTCCGAAAACGAATGAAATGGGACTTGGACCAAGAATAACGGCAAGTTAGAGAAGAGATAGCAAGTTGGCGTAGAACAATTATATTTAGTGCATGGTATGACCAAGAAAAAAGTATATGGGGCAAAGGTGCTGGCTGGCCTCCAAAGTGGAGATATGGGCGATACAAAGTTTGTACCCAAGTATGGCAAAGACTGGTAGAGGTACCTTTCATGAATTACTGCTCAGGCTGTATGGCACTTAGCGGGACGCTTGGCTCTGGTATGGAATAGTCTTGAGTGGGACTATCAAGGAAAAATACGAACAAAAAATCACCATGTCCACGGACGAAGGTATTAGCGAAACTTAGAGCGAAATTGCGACCAAGTCGCTGGAAATGGCCCTTGGACCAAGTATACCGTCAAGGCGGTACGAGATAGCGAGTTGACGTGGAACATTTATAAGTTTGCCTACAAGAGACAAAAGTTTAGTTATATGGGGCCAACCCGCTCAGGGTTGTCCAAGTCGGTCATATGGCTGATCGAAATTTTCGACCAAGTACTGAGAAAACAGGGTAAGGTACCGTGTACCTCGAATAACTTCGGCTGTAGATGTCCGAGCGAGGCGAACGGCATAGCGTTGGAAAGGTCTTGAGGTGCTCTAGACACCCTGAAAGTATGAGAAAGCTATCTGGAAAACTTGTGGAGATATTAGAGAAACATAGGGCCCAAAAGATACCAAGTCGCAGGAAATGGGCCCTCCATGAACACCCTAAAATCCCAATTACGGCTAAGTTGCAGGCCAGCTAGCGAAGTGAAATGTTCTAGGCATAACTAGAACACGTTAAGGCGCAACTTTTTGAATAAGAACTTTTTTCGATATCTGGTCCCCAAAGGGGGGATATGGGCGATCCAAGGATTTTTCCAAGTTTCGGTACTTTTTACGGTATCGCTCATAGCTCCGGCTGTAAGCAAGCAAATGACAATCTAAGACATGATTTGGAAAGGTATTGAGTAGTACTAACTTACGTTAGAACACAGCGAAGCGCTATCGGTTCATGGCAAGGCCGATATAAACAGTCAAAGATGAAAAATGTTGATAAAATGAACAAAAATTACCTTGGTACGCGAATAGCGGCCAGGGATGAAGAGGTACGAAGTTGGTGTAGAACAATTATAATTAGGGCTTGGTACGCTCTAAAAGTTTGCCGAAGACCGCAAAGCGCTCAGACCCATAGAAAGTGGCCATTTGGGCCGAACAGTGCATGCAAAGAGGTGAAAATGCAAAAATTGCACTTTGGGGGGCGATTTGCGGGGGGAAGGAGGGGTCGGAGGGCAAAATGTCCCTTGACCAAAAAGTTTTATCTCGTCGAGATCTACAACATTGCCGAAGACCGCAAAGCGCTAGCTCGCAATCGAAAAATCGAGAATTTGAAAATTTTCTAAGTCTTGGGCTCCCTAAGGAAAAGTTTCAAAAATCACGTTTGTCCCCTATTTTGAAGGGGAAGGAGTCGGTTCCGGGGCATGGTGTCTTCGGCAAAAAGTCTTATCTTTTTGCGTACTTTCGACTAGTTCAATAAAAATTTTTGACCCAAAATTTGTTCGGCGGACCCCTAGGTCGAAAAACCCGAAAAAAGTCGAAAAAAGTCGAAAATGTCGAAAAATGAGAAAACCTCATATTCGGACTCTACACGAGCCCCAGATATTGAAAAGTGAAATCCGCGGTCGATTTGGAACAAAAAATTTACCTAGGCAAAGTTGTATGGAGGTAGGGACCCCTGAGAAAAAAGTTTGGTCCCGAGGCTCCTTGGACCACCAAGTCCCTAGGTCGGACCAAAATCGGAAAAAATCCGACCAAAGTCGAAAGTGTCGAAAATTTTAAAAAACCCCTTTTGGGGCCCTATGGCCTCCCTAGATAATGAAAAGTGAGGTCCGCGGCCGATCCGGAAGAAAAACTTGACCTAGGAAAACTTGTATGACGGTGGGGACCCAAAAAAATTTCGATGAGTGTAGTTTAGACAGGCCGGAAAATGTATCGGTGGTCCGTATCAAGGGACGTCTTTTAGTTCCATGGGGTGGTGGTCGTCGAACAAAGTCGCCTAGGTCGACCACCAGAAAGACCAGTCGTGTTGTAATGGATGTTTTGACCACTTTACTAGGGAAACCTAGTAGGTCGAAGCAAATTTGGGGTTCGAGATGAGTTGGTGAAAGTTGGTCCAACCTAGGTGTGCTTGGTGGAGGTTGACCATGAAAGTAGAGCATGATGGGAATGACCATAACTTTGGTTCTAGATGTCGGATCGGTACACTTTCGGCAGTTTTGGAAAGGTGAAGGCCTGCTCTAGCTATGTTTCCTACCAAGCTGAGCGCCTACTAGTGACCCGGAGGAGGTATTAAGGGTCAAAGGCAAAAAGGGGTACCCTAAAGTGCGTGTGACCAAGAAAATGGGAAAAACGGTATCGCCTATAGCTCAGGCTGTATGGCTCGGATCGGAAAGCTTGGATATGCGTTGGAAAGGTCTTGACGAGCGCTAGCTATGTGTCCTACCAAGCGAAGCGCTAGGTGTTGAGCAAGTCGGTCATATTAGAGGGCAAAGGTGAAAAATGGTGGTTTAGAGGCGAAAATTCACCTTATGATCGAAAATAGCGGGCGAACGATAAGAGCTACGAACACGGCGTAGAACAATCATAAGTACGTTACCTCAAGACCTAACTTTGGCCAATATAGAGCGAGAAGATCGGAGGTACCCAAGAGGGTGATATGGCTGGTTCAAAGTTGGACCAAAACGAGACTTCAGAAATGGGTTGAAACACGGTATCGCGAATAACTCAGGCTGTATGGAACGGATCGACAAGCTTAGATCAGTGTTGGAAAGGTCGAACCGAGCGCTAACTATAATCCCAAACAACCGAAGCGCTAAGTGTTGAGCAAAACTGAGTTATTAAGCGACAAAGTGGAAAAATAATACCAAAATTTCCAAAAATCACACAAGACCAAGAATACCGAGCAGGCGGTAAGAGATAGCGGGTTGACGTAGAATACTTATAAGTTTGCCTCTACGAGACCTAAAAGTCGTCCATAGACAGCGAGAAGATCGGACCACTCTGGAAGGGTGATACGAGTGGTCAAAAATTGGCAAAAATGAAACATGGCTAAAATGGATTTGACTTGTGCACCGTATAGCTCCGGCTGTATGGCATGGATTGTTAAGCTAGGATATGTTTTGGAAAGGTAACACCCAGCGCTAGATACGACTAGAAGAAAGCAAAGCGCTAACTAGCATGATTTGGAAGTTATTAAGTGTCAAAGTCGAAAAATGTTACCAAAATTGAAACTCGAGTACATTGGGCCAAAAAGTACAAGTTGTGAAATTTGGACTTACGAGTAAAATACCGAGCAGGCGGTAAGAGATAGAGACTTGGTGTAGAACAATTATATGTTGGGCATGTTATAACCTATATTTGGCCCGAACATAGTGACGAGATCGGTGGTACCCAAAAGGGTGGTACAGGTGTTAGATGGTTTTCCCAGAGCATAAGCTCCACATGATATGGAAAACGGGAAACATCATAACTTCGGCTGTATGGCATGGTATGGAACGAACAAGGTATCGATGGAAAGAGAAAAGGTAGCGCTAACTATAATTCCTACCAAGCAAAGCGCTAGCATGTGACCGTTCGGGTGTTATTGTGAGTCAAAGTCAGAAATTGTTACCACGAGAGGCGAAAATCCGACTAAGTCCATGAATACCGGGCTGGCGGTAAGAGATACGGCTTGGCCGTAGAACATTTATAAGTTGGCCAATACAAGACCTAAGTTTCGTCCATAGACGACAAGAAGATCGAAGATACGTGAAGGTGAGATATGGGCGTCCCAAAGTGGGCCTTTGAAAAAGTGACAAACTTCCCTTATAACAGCATACACCAAATATCTCTGGCTCTATGGCACCGAATAAGAAGTTGAGGTCAGCGATAGAAAGGTGATAGTCAGCGCTAAATATCATACGAACAGAGTGAAGCGCTAAAGGGAAAGGATCTTGGTAATATAAGGTGACAAAGTCGAGAAAAGTTGCCTCAAAATCATGAAAAATGTGAAAAAATGGCTAAGTCCCGGGTGCCTTAAGGGCAGGTTGATCGAATGTACCGAGCTGGCGGTACGAGATAGAGACTTGGTGTAGAACAATTATATGTTTGGCATGGCAAGACCTACATTTGGTCAATACAAAGTGAGAAGATCAAAGAAACCCGTAAGGGTGATATTGGTGTCCAAAGGTAAAAAGCACTAAGTCTTGGGAAACTTATATGAAGAAAAAGGACCCTGATGGGTCATATAGGATGGATCGAAAAATCGGCTAAGTCCCAAAATGGGGATGTCAGAACTACACTCAAATGTTACCACACCAAGCAAGGCAAACTTATATGAAGCAAAGGACCCTGATGGGTCATATGGTATTGGTCGAAAAATCGGCTAAGTCCCAAAATGGGGATGTCAGAACTACACTCATGTGTTACCACACCAAGCAAGGCAAACTTATATGAAGCAAAGGACCCTGATGGGTCATATGGTATTTTACGAAAAATCGGCTAAGTCCCAAAATGGTGATGTCAGAACTACACTAAAATGTTACCACACCAAGCAAGGCAAACTTATATGAAGGCAAGGACCCTGATGGGTCATATGGTATTTTACGAAAAATCGGCTAAGTCCCAAAATGGTGATGTCAGAACTACACTAAAATGTTACCACACCAAGCAAGGCAAACTTATATGAAGGCAAGGACCCTGATGGGTCATATGGTATGGATCGAAAAATCGGCTAAGTCCCAAAATGGGGATGTCTGAACTACACTCAAATGTTACCACACCAAGCAAGGCAAACTTATATGAAGGCAAGGACCCTGATGGGTCATATGGTATTTTACGAAAAATCGGCTAAGTCCCAAAATGGGGATGTCAGAACTACACTAAAAAGTTACCACACCAAGCAAGGCAAACTTATATGAAGCAAAGGACCCATATGGGTCATATGGTATTTTACGAAAAATCGGCTAAGTCCCAAAATGATGATGTCAGAACTACACTCAAATGTTACCATACCAAGCAAGGCAAACTTATATGAAGCAAAGGACCCTGATGGGTCATATGGTATTGATTGAAAAATCGGCTAAGTCCCAAAATGGGGATGTCAGAACTACACTCAAATGTTACCACACCAAGCAAGGCAAACTTATATGAAGCAAAGGACCCATATGGGTCATATGGTATTTTACGAAAAATCGGCTAAGTCCCAAAATGGGGATGTCAGAACTACACTCAAATGTTACCACACCAAGCAAGGCAAACTTATATGAAGCAAAGGACCCTGATGGGTCATATGGTATTGATTGAAAAATCGGCTAAGTCCCAAAATGGGGATGTCAGAACTACACTCAAATGTTACCACACCAAGCAAGGCAAACTTATATGAAGCAAAGGACCCTGATGGGTCATATGGTATTGATTGAAAAATCGGCTAAGTCCCAAAATGGGGATGTCAGAACTACACTCAAATGTTACCACACCAAGCAAGGCAAACTTATATGAAGCAAAGGACCCATATGGGTCATATGGTATTTTACGAAAAATCGGCTAAGTCCCAAAATGATGATGTCAGAACTACACTCAAATGTTACCATACCAAGCAAGGCAAACTTATATGAAGGAAAGGACCCATATGGGTCATATGGTATTTTACGAAAAATCGGCTAAGTCCCAAAATGAGGATGTCAGAACTACAATAAAAAGTTACCACACCAAGCAAGGCAAAGTACCTAGGTGAACCCTAGGAAGAAACACGGACCAAGTCAGATGGCCTAAGTCAATAGAACAAGTGACCTAGGCAAAGTTGTATGGCGCTGAGGACCCTGAAAAATCTGGTTAGTGTAGTTTAGACAGGGTAGGTTTTTGGGTCGGCCGAACCCCCTTATTTTGGGTTTTGGCCTCATCAAGAAGCTACACCTAGGCAAACTGCCTAGGGTGAAAGTGCGAAGACCAATCGAATAGTAAGACAAGTTTTGACCGATCGCCCTAGGCAAGCTTGTATGAAGAAAGGGACCCTAAGGGTCATATGGAAATACATGAAAAATCGGCTAAGTCCCAAAATTGGGATGTCAGAACTACACTAAAAAGTTACCACATCAAGCAAGGCAAACTACCTAGGTGAACCCTAGCAAGAAACACGGACCAAGTCAGATGGCCTAAGTCAAGAGTGCAAGTGACCTAGGCAAAGTTGTATGACGGTGAGGACCCTGAAAAATCTGGTTAGTGTAGTTTAGACAGGGGAGGTTTTTGGGTCGGCTGAACCTCCTTATTTTGGGTTTTGACCTCCTCAAGAAGCTACACCTAGGCAAACTGCCTAGGGTGAAAGTGCGAAGACCAATCGAATAGTAAGACAAGTTTTGACCGATCGCCCTAGGCAAGCTTGTATGAAGAAAGGGACCCTAAGGGTCATATGGAAATACATGAAAAATCGGCTAAGTCCCAAAATTGGGATGTCAGAACTACACTAAAAAGTTACCACATCAAGCAAGGCAAACTACCTAGGTGAACCCTAGCAAGAAACACGGACCAAGTCAGATGGCCTAAGTCAAGAGTGCAAGTGACCTAGGTAAAGTTGTATGACGGTGAGGACCCTGAAAAATCTGGTTAGTGTAGTTTAGACAGGGGAGGTTTTTGGGTCGGCTGAACCTCCTTATTTTGGGTTTTGACCTCCTCAAGAAGCTACACCTAGGCAAACTGCCTAGGGTGAAAGTGCGAAGACCAATCGAATAGTAAGACAAGTTTTGACCGATCGCCCTAGGCAAGCTTGTATGAAGAAAGGGACCCTATGGGTCATATGGAAATACATGAAAAATCGGCTAAGTCCCAAAATTGGGATGTCTGAACTACACTAAAAAGTTACCACATCAAGCAAGGCAAAGTACCTAGGTGAACCCTAGCAAGAAACACGGACCAAGTCAGATGGCCTAAGTCAAGAGAACAAGTGACCTAGGCAAAGTTGTATGACGGTGAGGACCCTGAAAAATCTGGTTAGTGTAGTTTAGACAGGGGAGGTTTTTGGGTCGGCTGAACCTCCTTATTTTGGGTTTTGACCTCCTCAAGAAGCTACACCTAGGCAAACTGCCTAGGGTGAAAGTGCGAAGACCAATCGAATAGTAAGACAAGTTTTGACCGATCGCCCTAGGCAAGCTTGTATGAAGAAAGGGACCCTATGGGTCATATGGAAATACATGAAAAATCGGCTAAGTCCCAAAATTGGGATGTCTGAACTACACTAAAAAGTTACCACATCAAGCAAGGCAAAGTACCTAGGTGAACCCTAGCAAGAAACACGGACCAAGTCAGATGGCCTAAGTCAAGAGAACAAGTGACCTAGGCAAAGTTGTATGACGGTGAGGACCCTGAAAAATCTGGTTAGTGTAGTTTAGACAGGGGAGGTTTTTGGGTCGGCTGGACCTCCTTATTTCGGGTTTTGGCCTCCTCAAGAAGACAGACCTAGGCGAACTGCCTAGGGTGAAAGTGCGAAGACCAATCGAATAGTAAGACAAGTTTTGACCGATCGCCCTAGGCAAGCTTGTATGAAGAAAGGGACCCTATGGGTCATATGGAAATACATGAAAAATCGGCTAAGTCCCAAAATTAGGATGTCTGAACTACACTAAAAAGTTACCACATCAAGCAAGGCAAAGTACCTAGGTGAACCCTAGGAAGAAACACGGACCAAGTCGGATGGCCTAAGTCAAGAGTACAAGTGACCTAGGCAAAGTTGTATGGCGCTGAGGACCCTGAAAAATCGGGTTAGTGTAGTTCAGACAGGGGAGGTTTCAGGGTCGGCCGAACCTCCTTATTTCGGGTTTTGGCCTCCTCAAGAAGACAGACCTAGGCGAACTGCCTAGGGTGAAAGTGCGAAGACCAATCGAATAGTAAGACAAGTTTTGACCGATCGCCCTAGGCAAGCTTGTATGAAGAAAGGGACCCTATGGGTCATATGGAAATATACGAAAAATCGGCTAAGTCCCAAAATTGGGATGTCAGAACTACACTATAAAGTTACCACATTAGCAAGGCAGACTTGTATGAAGAACGGGACCCTGGTGAAAGTAGCAAATATCCCAAACCGAACATGAATATTATACACACAAGAGTACGAACATAAAGGAACACGGACCAAGCGTACCGAGAGAATCGGTACTATAGAACCCTCGTGGTTCTACACAAAGACTTTATGTTAGGGGTTCAAGCCCCATAGTACTCAAACGGTGACAGTAGCAAATATCCCAAAACGAACGTGAATCTTATTCACAAGAGTACGAACATAAAGGAACACGGACCAAGCGTACCGAGAGAATCGGTACTATAGAGCCCTCGTGGTTCTACACAAAGACTTTATGTTCGGGGTTCACACCCCAAATCGAACGTGGAATTTACTTTCTGATGGTCATGCGGTCGTCCAAAGGGGTCAAGTATCCTGGGATGACAAGCATCACGGGCACAGCTCGTATCAAAACAGTCGAAGAGGCCCGCGAAAGCTTGCTTTCCATGGCTATGCGATGCACAAATTGAGTTTACTCACCGTAGTATAAAACGAACGAACCGAACCTATCCGAGTAGGGATAATGGGCGCAGTAACATACTTCTGTGACCCAGCGAGAGTTGAACGAGGTGACATGAACTGTCAGTGGCTTATATCAGATGGGATACATACATGAGATTGCTTTCAAATCTACACTCGAAAACCTAACCAAGTAAAATCGAACGTGGGGAGGATTCGAAACTGGTAACGAAATCTTAAGCTGGAAAGAGTCATCACTATGGATACATATTATGCGAAACCAATCAAGTGCTCAGTACTGATCCAAAACCTAAGAGCACTAGTGAACACCTTATTCTCACCCTAGTTCACATCCAAGTGATCGACCACGTGTGTGAAGCAAAGACCAATCGAATTCCTCAATGAACCGAACACTATGAACAAATGGCCAAAAACGTTATAACTATCCAAACATCCTACTATCTAGCGAAAGTCATCACGATGGAACCATACCATGATCTTTAACCTATAGCGCTCACCATATTCCTACCCAGAGTGCAAGTGAACAGATTGCCCACCCGTACCCAGTTCACAACCACGTGATCGACTAACATACCGAGGTTACCACAAGTCAAAGTTATACGTTTACAAGCGCAAGACCAATCGAAAACCCCGAAAGCAATCTCGACCCAAAATGTATTATCCGTGAGTGTAGTCGAGTCTCGTACTCGTCATCTGTAATCGTCGGATAGAATATCCAGTACACGGTTGTCTTTCCAAATGAAATCTACATACAGAACTCGCTCTTGGCAAATGGGTGGCAATGGCGCAATCAGGAGCGAGTTCCCGTCCGGGTGCCAAGTGATTGGCAAATGTCTGGGGGAAAGCAACCATATGTTGATTTGTCTGTTAGTGTACTGGGTGTTTGAGGTATGTAGTATCCACGCTTGGTTGGGTGTGTCAGAGGACCATGGATGCGTTCACAACCCCAATTGGGGTACATCGGGAATGATTTTGTGGAACCGATGTGCCCGGCACACACTAAGTTTTGTTGCAAGTTAATAGTGTGCCATGTCCGGGGGGGTTGTGATTAAACTCTGGTGAATTGCGTACTGTGGTGATTGGGGTATGAAAGCCCCGCAGTTGCAATGATCGGACGCGCCTAGCGTGTCCTTTAGTTGATGGTAGGGAAATGAAGGCCCTTGTCAGCTCACCTAAGTATTCATGGAAGTTTGGCATAAGGTCGCTGTGGTAGGGGTATGAAGGCCCCGTCAGCGCATGCACAATCGGGCGCACGAGCGCTTAGCGGAGTCGAATGCCGCTCAAGTGCCTGTCCGGTGCATCGGGTGTGTGTGATACGAGGGCAATGAGGTTCGCACGGGGGCTCGCCTCCCGTGTGCTACCGGACTTGACAACATATAGAACGTGGTGTTTGCTCCTCCGGGTGCAATGGGACAATGAACATTCGAACGCAAAGTCGGAATTCTGGTTGATCCTACCAGTAATATACGCTCGTCTCAAAGGTTAAGCCATGCATGTCTAAGTACAAACAGATTTAATGTGAAACCGCATAAGGCTCAGTATAACAGCTATAATTTACGAGATCATCAACCTAGTTACTTGGATAACTGTGGAAAATCTAGAGCTAATACATGCAACATGCCAGGACCCTCGCGGGAACTGGTGCACTTATTAGTCAAACCAATCGCGGGTTCTCCGTGTCATTGAGTTGAAGTCTGGATAATGATGCTGATCGTATGGTCTCGCACCGACGACAGATCTCGCAAATATCTGCCCTATCAACTATGGATGGTAGTATAGAGGACTACCATGGTTGCAACGGGTAACGGGGAATCAGGGTTCGATTCCGGAGAGGGAGCCTGAGAAATGGCTACCACATCCAAGGAAGGCAGCAGGCGCGTAAATTACCCAATCCCGGGACGGGGAGGTAGTGACGAGAAATAACAATATGAAACTCTTTAATGATGTTTCATAATTGGAATGAGTAGAGCATAAATCCTTCTACGAGGATCAAGTGGAGGGCAAGTCTGGTGCCAGCAGCCGCGGTAATTCCAGCTCCACTAGCGTATATTAAAATTGTTGCGGTTAAAACGTTCGAAGTTGATACTTGTCCAACACAGTCCGGCTCCGCCGACCCGGTCAACCCGTGGTCGGTGGGCCAAGTCGGAATCTGGTTGCGACTCAATGGTGTGGTAGGGCACCAAGTCTGTGTCATGGTGTGCCCTTCAACGGGTGCAAGTGTAACATAGAGCTCGACCGCTCACGTTTACCTTGAACAAATTAGAGTGCTTAAAGCAGGGTGCCCAAACGCCCTAGAATAATCTTGCATGGAATAATGGAATACGACCTTGGTCTAATCTTTCATTGGTTTGTACTCAGACCGGAGGTAATGATTAACAGAAGTAGTTGGGGACACTAGTATTACGGCGCGAGAGGTGAAATTCGTAGACCGTCGTAAGACTAACTAAAGCGAAGGCATTTGTCAAGGATGCTTTCTTTAATCAAGAACGAAAGTTAGAGGATCGAAGGCGATTAGATACCGCCCTAGTTCTAACCGTAAACGATGCCAACTAGCAATTGGGAGACGCTACAACCAGGTGCTCTCAGTAGCTTCCGGGAAACCAAAGTCAGGTTCCGGGGGAAGTATGGTTGCAAAGTTGAAACTTAAAGGAATTGACGGAAGGGCACCACAATGAAATGGAGCTTGCGGTTCAATTTGACTCAACACGGGAAAACTTACCAGGTCCGAACTTATGGAGGTGAGACAGATTAATAGCTCTTTCTCAAATTTAAGGGTAGTGGTGCATGGCCGTTCTTAGTTCGTGGATTGATTTGTCTGGTTAATTCCGATAACGAACGTGACTCACATATGCTAACTAGAACGCAGTCAGCGTTAATGCGTCGATGCCGATTGGAACGGGTTAGGACCTTTCGGTGGAGTATGACCTGACACCTTCGCTGTTCGTGTGCGCAAGTGCACTTACGGTACGCTGCTTAGCAGGACAATTTGTGTTTAGCAAAATGAGATCGAGCGATAACAGGTCCGTGATGCCCTTAGATGTTCTGGGCTACACGCGTGCTACAATGTGGGTAGCAGCGTGTCTCCTATTCCGAGAGGAACGGGAAATCACTCAAATACTCACTTAGTAGGGATTATGGATTGCAATGGTCCATATGAACTCGGAACTTCTAGTAAGTGCTGGTCATCAGCCAGCGTTGAATACGTCCCTGCCCTTTGTACACACCGCCCGTCGCTACTACCGATGGATTATTTAGTGAGGTCTTTGGAGATGATCGTTCGCTGGATCCTCGTGAACCGCGTCTGCTTTATCGAAGTTGACCGAACTTGATGATTTAGAGGAAGTAAAAGTCGTAACAAGGTTTCCGTAGGTGAACCTGCGGAAGGATCATTAGTGGCCAAGTGATCCTTCCAGAAGTCCGAACCTGCGGGTTGAGACTTCGGCACAAGTTGCCATATGATAATTGACGAAACACTATAGAAGTCCGAACCTGCGGGTTGAGACTTCGGCACAAGTTGCCATATGATAATTGACGAAACACTATAGAAGTCCGAACCTGCGGGTTGAGACTTAGGCACACGTTGCCTTATACATGACTTCGAACAAATACACAAGTCCGAACCTGCGGGTTGAGACTTAGGCACAAGTTGCCTTATACATGACTTCGAACAAATACACAAGTCCGAACCTGCGGGTTGAGACTTAGGCACAAGTTGCCATATGAAAGTTGACGAAACACTAACAAGTCCGAACCTGCGAGTTGAGACTTAGGCACACGTTGCCTTATACATGACTTCGAACAAATACACAAGTCCGAACTTGCGGGTTGAGACTTAGGCACAAGTTGCCTTATACATACATTGGCCAAATAAACATTAGTCCGAACCTGCGGGTTGAGACTTAGGCACAAGTTGCCATATTATATTCGATCAAACACTAAGTAGTCCGAACCTGCGGGTTGAGACTCAAGACCGTAACAAGATGTCACTATACAAGTCCGAACCTAAGGGTTGAGACTTAATGCGATCTAGATACCAAGTTGACATCCAATACCTGTTGAGCAAAACCAAAGATTCCCTGTTCTCGAATGATTACACTATATAACAGGGAATCATGAAGAAATCAAGCAAGCGTGAAACAAAGTCATCACTTGGGCATGCTCGATAGCCAACCACATGACCTTAACCTAAGAGAGCATGCAAACCACATGATACCTATAAACGATTAACCCGCCCTAGTTCAATCGTTCACCAAGTGATGACTTCAGTATGGCTAAGAGAAAAACTTTTAAATGGGAAAAACTCTAAGTCCGAACCTCCGGGTTGAGACTTCCGCGTCGGAGGTGGGCGCACCTCCTATCCGAAAGATGATGAATCAGGGGTGTTCGGTCAGCAATGGTCGGATGCCCCGTCGTAGTCCAACTATGACAATCAAAGTCAAGACCTCCGGGTTGAGACTTTCCGCGAGTACAAGCATAAAGGAACACGGACCAAGCCGTACCGAGAGAATCGGTACTAGAGCCCTCGTGGTTCTACATTGAGAGAGCCCTCGTGGTTCTCATTAGGGGCTTTATGCAAGTCGTACTCAATACTGTGGTGTGAAGTATAAAGTATAGTCCTCGCCTGGTCCACGCTGCTTCGGCGGTCCTGGGTAAGATAGTTAATTCTAGCTTGCCCTATAGTGGAATGAGGACACTTAATGCTTCGTCTTTTAGCGGCGGCTAGACTCCTCCTCACGGGGAACGAGTTGACGCGCACAGCGGCGGCTTACGCACTATGGCAATCATGGATGCCTGAAGATTCCGTGAACCCGAAGTTGACTTTGCAACCATACTTCCCCCGGAACCTGACTTTGGTTTCCCGGAAGCTACTGAGAGCACCTGGTTGTAGCGTCTCCCAATTGCTAGTTGGCATCGTTTACGGTTAGAACTAGGGCGGTATCTAATCGCCTTCGATCCTCTAACTTTCGTTCTTGATTAAAGAAAGCATCCTTGACAAATGCCTTCGCTTTAGTTAGTCTTACGACGGTCTACGAATTTCACCTCTCGCGCCGTAATACTAGTGTCCCCAACTACTTCTGTTAATCATTACCTCCGGTCTGAGTACAAACCAATGAAAGATTAGACCAAGGTCGTATTCCATTATTCCATGCAAGATTATTCTAGGGCGTTTGGGCACCCTGCTTTAAGCACTCTAATTTGTTCAAGGTAAACGTGAGCGGTCGAGCTCTATGTTACACTTGCACCCGTTGAAGGGCACACCATGACACAGACTTGGTGCCCTACCACACCATTGAGTCGCAACCAGATTCCGACTTGGCCCACCGACCACGGGTTGACCGGGTCGGCGGAGCCGGACTGTGTTGGACAAGTATCAACTTCGAACGTTTTAACCGCAACAATTTTAATATACGCTAGTGGAGCTGGAATTACCGCGGCTGCTGGCACCAGACTTGCCCTCCACTTGATCCTCGTAGAAGGATTTATGCTCTACTCATTCCAATTATGAAACATCATTAAAGAGTTTCATATTGTTATTTCTCGTCACTACCTCCCCGTCCCGGGATTGGGTAATTTACGCGCCTGCTGCCTTCCTTGGATGTGGTAGCCATTTCTCAGGCTCCCTCTCCGGAATCGAACCCTGATTCCCCGTTACCCGTTGCAACCATGGTAGTCCTCTATACTACCATCCATAGTTGATAGGGCAGATATTTGCGAGATCTGTCGTCGGTGCGAGACCATACGATCAGCATCATTATCCAGACTTCAACTCAATGACACGGAGAACCCGCGATTGGTTTGACTAATAAGTGCACCAGTTCCCGCGAGGGTCCTGGCATGTTGCATGTATTAGCTCTAGATTTTCCACAGTTATCCAAGTAACTAGGTTGATGATCTCGTAAATTATAGCTGTTATACTGAGCCTTATGCGGTTTCACATTAAATCTGTTTGTACTTAGACATGCATGGCTTAACCTTTGAGACGAGCGTATATTACTGGTAGGATCAACCAGAATTCCGACTTTGCGTTCGAATGTTCATTGTCCCATTGCACCCGGAGGAGCAAACACCACGTTCTATATGTTGTCAAGTCCGGTAGCACACGGGAGGCGAGCCCCCGTGCGAACCTCATTGCCCTCGTATCACACACACCCGATGCACCGGACAGGCACTTGAGCGGCATTCGACTCCGCTAAGCGCACGTGCGCCCGATTGTGCATGCGCTGACGGGGCCTTCATACCCCTACCACAGCGACCTTATGCCAAACTTCCATGAATACTTAGGTGAGCTGACAAGGGCCTTCATTTCCCTACCATCAACTAAAGGACACGCTAGGCGCGTCCGATCATTGCAACTGCGGGGCTTTCATACCCCAATCACCACAGTACGCAATTCACCAGAGTTTAATCACAACCCCCCCGGACATGGCACACTATTAACTTGCAACAAAACTTAGTGTGTGCCGGGCACATCGGTTCCACAAAATCATTCCCGATGTACCCCAATTGGGGTTGTGAACGCATCCATGGTCCTCTGACACACCCAACCAAGCGTGGATACTACATACCTCAAACACCCAGTACACTAACAGACAAATCAACATAGGGTTGCTTTCCCCCAGACATTTGCCAATCACTTGGCACCCGGACGGGAACTCGCTCCTGATTGCGCCATTGCCACCCATTTGCCAAGAGCGAGTTCTGTATGTAGATTTCATTTGGAAAGACAACCGTGTACTGGATATTCTATCCGACGATTACAGATGACGAGTACGAGACTCGACTACACTCACGGATAATACATTTTGGGTCGAGATTGCTTTCGGGGTTTTCGATTGGTCTTGCGCTTGTAAACGTATAACTTTGACTTGTGGTAACCTCGGTATGTTAGTCGATCACGTGGTTGTGAACTGGGTACGGGTGGGCAATCTGTTCACTTGCACTCTGGGTAGGAATATGGTGAGCGCTATAGGTTAAAGATCATGGTATGGTTCCATCGTGATGACTTTCGCTAGATAGTAGTATGTTTGGATAGTTATAACGTTTTTGGCCATTTGTTCATAGTGTTCGGTCCATTGAGGAATTCGATTGGTCTTTGCTTCACACACGTGGTCGATCACTTGGATGTGAACTAGGGTGAGATTAAGGTGTTCACTAGTGCTCTTCGGTTTTGGATCAGTAATGAGCACTTGATTGGTTTCGCATAATATGTATCCATAGTGATGACTCTTTCCAGCTTAAGATTTCGTTACCAGTTTTGAATCCTCCCCACGTTCGCTTTTACTTGGTTAGGTTTTCGAGTGTAGATTTGAAAGCAATCTCATGTATGTATCCCATCTGATATAAGCCACTGACAGTTCATGTCACCTCGTTCAACTCTCGCTGGGTCACAGAAGTATGTTACTGCGCCCATTATCCCTACTCGGATAGGTTCGGTTCGTTCGTTTTATACTACGGTGAGTAAACTCAATTTGTGCATCGCATAGCCATGGAAAGCAAGCTTTCGCGGGCCTCTTCGACTGTTTTGATACGAGCTGTGCCCGTGATGCTTGTCATCCCAGGATACTAGACCCCTTTGGACGACCGCATGACCATCAGAAAGTAAATTCCACGTTCGATTTGGGGTGTGAACCCCGAACATAAAGTCTTTGTGTAGAACCACGAGGGCTCTATAGTACCGATTCTCTCGGTACGCTTGGTCCGTGTTCCTTTATGTTCGTACTCTTGTGTGTATAATATTCATGTTCGATTTGGGATATTTGCTACTGTCACCGCTTGAGTACTATGGGGCTTGAACCCCTAACATAAAGCCTTTGTGTAGAACCACGAGGGTTCTATAGTACCGACTCTCTCGGTACGCTTGGTCCGTGTTCCTTTATGTTCGTACTCTTGTGTGTATAATATTTATGTTCGGTTTGGGATATTTGCTACTTTCACCAGGGTCCCGTTCTTCATACAAGTCTGCCTTGCTAATGTGGTAACTTTATAGTGTAGTTCTGACATCCCAATTTTGGGACTTAGCCGATTTTTCGTATATTTCCATATGACCCATAGGGTCCCTTTCTTCATACAAGCTTGCCTAGGGCGATCGGTCAAAACTTGTCTTACTATTCGATTGGTCTTCGCACTTTCACCCTAGGCAGTTTGCCTAGGTCTGTCTTCTTGAGGAGGCCAAAACCCGAAATAAGGAGGTTCGGCCGACCCTGAAACCTCCCCTGTCTGAACTACACTAACCCGATTTTTCAGGGTCCTCAGCGCCATACAACTTTGCCTAGGTCACTTGTACTCTTGACTTAGGCCATCCGACTTGGTCCGTGTTTCTTCCTAGGGTTCACCTAGGTACTTTGCCTTGCTTGATGTGGTAACTTTTTAGTGTAGTTCAGACATCCCAATTTTGGGACTTAGCCGATTTTTCATGTATTTCCATATGACCCATAGGGTCCCTTTCTTCATACAAGCTTGCCTAGGGCGATCGGTCAAAACTTGTCTTACTATTCGATTGGTCTTCGCACTTTCACCCTAGGCAGTTCGCCTAGGTCTGTCTTCTTGAGGAGGCCAAAACCCGAAATAAGGAGGTTCGGCCGACCCTGAAACCTCCCCTGTCTGAACTACACTAACCCGATTTTTCAGGGTCCTCAGCGCCATACAACTTTGCCTAGGTCACTTGTACTCTTGACTTAGGCCATCCGACTTGGTCCGTGTTTCTTCCTAGGGTTCACCTAGGTACTTTGCCTTGCTTGATGTGGTAACTTTTTAGTGTAGTTCAGACATCCCAATTTTGGGACTTAGCCGATTTTTCATGTATTTCCATATGACCCATAGGGTCCCTTTCTTCATACAAGCTTGCCTAGGGCGATCGGTCAAAACTTGTCTTACTATTCGATTGGTCTTCGCACTTTCACCCTAGGCAATTCGCCTAGGTCTGTCTTCTTGAGGAGGCCAAAACCCGAAATAAGGAGGTCCAGCCGACCCTGAAACCTCCCCTGTCTGAACTACACTAACCCGATTTTTCAGGGTCCTCAGCGCCATACAACTTTGCCTAGGTCACTTGTACTCTTGACTTAGGCCATCTGACTTGGTCCGTGTTTCTTCCTAGGGTTCACCTAGGTACTTTGCCTTGCTTGATGTGGTAACTTTTTAGTGTAGTTCAGACATCCCAATTTTGGGACTTAGCCGATTTTTCATGTATTTCCATATGACCCATAGGGTCCCTTTCTTCATACAAGCTTGCCTAGGGCGATCGGTCAAAACTTGTCTTACTATTCGATTGGTCTTCGCACTTTCACCCTAGGCAATTCGCCTAGGTCTGTCTTCTTGAGGAGGCCAAAACCCGAAATAAGGAGGTCCAGCCGACCCTGAAACCTCCCCTGTCTGAACTACACTAACCCGATTTTTCAGGGTCCTCAGCGCCATACAACTTTGCCTAGGTCACTTGTACTCTTGACTTAGGCCATCTGACTTGGTCCGTGTTTCTTCCTAGGGTTCACCTAGGTACTTTGCCTTGCTTGATGTGGTAACTTTTTAGTGTAGTTCAGACATCCCAATTTTGGGACTTAGCCGATTTTTCATGTATTTCCATATGACCCATAGGGTCCCTTTCTTCATACAAGCTTGCCTAGGGCGATCGGTCAAAACTTGTCTTACTATTCGATTGGTCTTCGCACTTTCACCCTAGGCAGTTTGCCTAGGTCTGTCTTCTTGAGGAGGCCAAAACCCGAAATAAGGAGGTTCAGCCGACCCAGAAACCTCCCCTGTCAGAACTACACTAACCCGATTTTTCAGGGTCCTCAGCGCCATACAACTTTGCCTAGGTCACTTGTACTCTTGACTTAGGCCATCTGACTTGGTCCGTGTTTCTTCCTAGGGTTCACCTAGGTACTTTGCCTTGCTTGATGTGGTAACTTTTTAGTGTAGTTCAGACATCCCAATTTTGGGACTTAGCCGATTTTTCATGTATTTCCATATGACCCATAGGGTCCCTTTCTTCATACAAGCTTGCCTAGGGCGATCGGTCAAAACTTGTCTTACTATTCGATTGGTCTTCGCACTTTCACCCTAGGCAGTTTGCCTAGGTGTAGCTTCTTGAGGAGGTCAAAACCCAAAATAAGGAGGTTCAGCCGACCCAAAAACCTACCCTGCCTAAACTACACTAACCAGATTTTTCAGGGTCCTCAGCGCCATACAACTTTGCCTAGGTCACTTGTACTCTTGACTTAGGCCATCTGACTTGGTCCGTGTTTCTTGCTAGGGTTCACCTAGGTACTTTGCCTTGCTTGATGTGGTAACTTTTTAGTGTAGTTCAGACATCCCAATTTTGGGACTTAGCCGATTTTTCATGTATTTCCATATGACCCATAGGGTCCCTTTCTTCATACAAGCTTGCCTAGGGCGATCGGTCAAAACTTGTCTTACTATTCGATTGGTCTTCGCACTTTCACCCTAGGCAGTTTGCCTAGGTGTAGCTTCTTGAGGAGGTCAAAACCCAAAATAAGGAGGTTCAGCCGACCTAAAAACCTCCCCTGTCTAAACTACACTAACCAGATTTTTCAGGGTCCTCACCGTCATACAACTTTGCCTAGGTCACTTGCACTCTTGACTTAGGCCATCTGACTTGGTCCGTGTTTCTTGCTAGGGTTCACCTAGGTAGTTTGCCTTGCTTGATGTGGTAACTTTTTAGTGTAGTTCTGACATCCCAATTTTGGGACTTAGCCGATTTTTCATGTATTTCCATATGACCCTTAGGGTCCCTTTCTTCATACAAGCTTGCCTAGGGCGATCGGTCAAAACTTGTCTTACTATTCGATTGGTCTTCGCACTTTCACCCTAGGCAGTTTGCCTAGGTGTAGCTTCTTGATGAGGCCAAAACCCAAAATAAGGGGGTTCGGCCGACCCAAAAACCTACCCTGTCTAAACTACACTAACCAGATTTTTCAGGGTCCTCAGCGCCATACAACTTTGCCTAGGTCACTTGTTCTATTGTCTTAGGCCATCTGACTTGGTCCGTGTTTCTTCCTAGGGTTCACCTAGGTACTTTGCCTTGCTTGGTGTGGTAACTTTTTAGTGTAGTTCTGACATCCTCATTTTGGGACTTAGCCGATTTTTCGTAAAATACCATATGACCCATATGGGTCCTTTCCTTCATATAAGTTTGCCTTGCTTGGTATGGTAACATTTGAGTGTAGTTCTGACATCATCATTTTGGGACTTAGCCGATTTTTCGTAAAATACCATATGACCCATCAGGGTCATTTCCTTCATATAAGTTTGCCTTGCTTGGTGTGGTAACATTTGAGTGTAGTTCTGACATCCCCATTTTGGGACTTAGCCGATTTTTCGTAAAATACCATATGACCCATCAGGGTCCTTTCCTTCATATAAGTTTGCCTTGCTTGGTGTGGTAACATTTGAGTGTAGTTCTGACATCCCCATTTTGGGACTTAGCCGATTTTTCGTAAAATACCATATGACCCATCAGGGTCCTTTGCTTCATATAAGTTTGCCTTGCTTGGTGTGGTAACATTTGAGTGTAGTTCTGACATCCCCATTTTGGGACTTAGCCGATTTTTCGTAAAATACCATATGACCCATCAGGGTCCTTGCCTTCATATAAGTTTGCCTTGCTTGGTGTGGTAACATTTGAGTGTAGTTCTGACATCCCCATTTTGGGACTTAGCCGATTTTTCGTAAAATACCATATGACCCATCAGGGTCCTTGCCTTCATATAAGTTTGCCTTGCTTGGTGTGGTAACATTTGAGTGTAGTTCTGACATCCCCATTTTGGGACTTAGCCGATTTTTCGATCAATACCATATGACCCATCAGGGTCCTTTGCTTCATATAAGTTTGCCTTGCTTGGTGTGGTAACTTTTTAGTGTAGTTCTGACATCCTCATTTTGGGACTTAGCCGATTTTTCGTAAAATACCATATGACCCATATGGGTCCTTTCCTTCATATAAGTTTGCCTTGCTTGGTATGGTAACATTTGAGTGTAGTTCTGACATCATCATTTTGGGACTTAGCCGATTTTTCGTAAAATACCATATGACCCATCAGGGTCATTTCCTTCATATAAGTTTGCCTTGCTTGGTGTGGTAACATTTGAGTGTAGTTCTGACATCCCCATTTTGGGACTTAGCCGATTTTTCGTAAAATACCATATGACCCATCAGGGTCCTTTCCTTCATATAAGTTTGCCTTGCTTGGTGTGGTAACATTTGAGTGTAGTTCTGACATCCCCATTTTGGGACTTAGCCGATTTTTCGTAAAATACCATATGACCCATCAGGGTCCTTTGCTTCATATAAGTTTGCCTTGCTTGGTGTGGTAACATTTGAGTGTAGTTCTGACATCCCCATTTTGGGACTTAGCCGATTTTTCGTAAAATACCATATGACCCATCAGGGTCCTTGCCTTCATATAAGTTTGCCTTGCTTGGTGTGGTAACATTTGAGTGTAGTTCTGACATCCCCATTTTGGGACTTAGCCGATTTTTCGTAAAATACCATATGACCCATCAGGGTCCTTGCCTTCATATAAGTTTGCCTTGCTTGGTGTGGTAACATTTGAGTGTAGTTCTGACATCCCCATTTTGGGACTTAGCCGATTTTTCGATCAATACCATATGACCCATCAGGGTCCTTTGCTTCATATAAGTTTGCCTTGCTTGGTGTGGTAACATTTGAGTGTAGTTCTGACATCATCATTTTGGGACTTAGCCGATTTTTCGTAAAATACCATATGACCCATCAGGGTCCTTTGCTTCATATAAGTTTGCCTTGCTTGGTGTGGTAACATTTGAGTGTAGTTCTGACATCACCATTTTGGGACTTAGCCGATTTTTCGTAAAATACCATATGACCCATCAGGGTCCTTTGCTTCATATAAGTTTGCCTTGCTTGGTGTGGTAACATTTGAGTGTAGTTCTGACATCCCCATTTTGGGACTTAGCCGATTTTTCGTAAAATACCATATGACCCATCAGGGTCCTTTGCTTCATATAAGTT
>NW_026689729.1:35000-52500 GCF_943734765.1 Anopheles ziemanni | reverse complement strand
TGAGCCGAGTGATCCACTGCCGAGGGTGACTAACTTGCGTAAGCCGCCGCTGTGCGCGTATACCCGTTCCCCGTAGGGAGGAGCAAGCCGCCGCTTAGAGACGAAGCATAAAGTGTCCTCATTCCACATAGGGCAAGCTGGATTAATCCATTTTACCCAGGACGGCCGAAGCGGCGTGGACCAGGGGAGAACTGAACCTTATACTTCACACCACAGTAAGTCTACGTGTCCTCTTCCACATAGGGCAAGCTAGAACTAACTATCTTACCCAGGACTGCCGAAGCAGCGTGGACCAGGGGAGGAACACACTTTTCATGGAAACGTAAGGCATCCATGACTGCCATAACGTAAGCCGCCGCTGTGCGCGTATACCCGTTCCCCGTAGGGAGAAGCAAGCCGCCGCTTAGAGACGAAACATAAAGTGTCCTCATTCCACATAGGGCAAGCTGGATGAATCCATTTTACCCAGGACGGCCGAAGCGGCGTGGACCAGGGGAGAACTGAACTTTATGCTTCACACCACAGTAAGTCTTCGTGTCCTCTTCCACATAGGGCAAGCTAGAACTAACTATCTTACCCAGGACTGCCGAAGCAGCGTGGACCAGGGGAGGAACACACTTTTCATAGAAACGTAAGGCATCCATGACTGCCATAGTGCGTAAGCCGCCGCTGTGCGCGTAAACCCGTTCCCCGTAGGGAGGAGTCAAGCCGCCGCTTAGAGACGAAGTATTAAGTGTCCTCTTCCACATAGGGCAAGCTAGAATGAACTATCTTACCCAGGACCGCCGAAGCAGCGTGGACCAGGGGAGAACTGAACTTTATACTTCACACCACAGTATTGAGTAATGTGCCCTCTTCCACATAGGGCAAGCTGGAATGTTCCATTTTACCCAGGACGGCCGAAGCGGCGTGGACCAGTGGAGGACTACACAATCATGAGGTTTGATATCGACTTGTGTGTTTCAATAGGGTACCGATGGTATGTTTTGAACCGATTTGATTTAGCCATTCTGAAGTCATCACTTGGTTGAAGCGCTGAACTAGGGCGTGTCTATCGTTTACTTTGCATTGGGATATTATACGTTGCATGCTCTACTAGGTTAATGTCATAGGTTTGGCTATCGAGCATGCCCAAATGATGACTTGATTGTGTGCTTGCTTGAATTCTACACATTTCATACCATCGGTTAGTTGTCGAATCATTCCTCGATCATAACCTTCGTTCTTGGTTCATGTATGCTCTCTTCCACATAGGGCAAGCTAGAATTAACTATCTTACCCAGGACCGCCGAAGCAGCGTGGACCAGGGGAGAACTATACTTTGTCTTGTATGCCCTCTTCCACATAGGGCAAGCTAGAATGAACTATCTTACCCAGGACCGCCGGAGCAGCGTGGACCAGTGGAGGACTATACTTTGTTCATTACACCACAGTATTAAGTATGGTGTCCTCTTCCACATAGGGCAAGCTAGAATTAACTATCTTACCCAGGACCGCCGAAGCAGTGTGGACCAGGGGAGGACTATACTTTATACTTCACACACTAGCCAAATTGAAGTCATCACTTGGTTGAAGCACTGAACTAGGGCGAGTCTATCGTTTACTTTGCATTGGGATAATACGCTGCATGCTCTCTTAGGTTAATGTCATGTGATTGGCTATAGAGCATGCCCAAGTGATGACTTTGTTTCAAGCTCAACAGGTAGGGTATTGAGTCCTCTTCCACATAGGGCAAGCTAGAATTAACTATCTTACCCAGGACCGCCGGAGCAGCGTGGACCAGGGGAGAACTATACTTTGTCTTGTATGCCCTCTTCCACATAGGGCAAGCTAGAACTAACTATCTTACCCAGGACCGCCGAAGCAGCGTGGACCAGTGGAGGACTATACTTTGTTCATTACACCACAGTATTAAGTATGGTGTCCTCTTCCACATAGGGCAAGCTAGAACTAACTATCTTACCCAGGACCGCCGAAGCAGTGTGGACCAGGGGAGGACTATACTTTATACTTCACACACTAGCCATACTGAAGTCATCACTTGGTTGAAGCGCTGAACTACGGCGGGGTAATCGTTTACAGGTTATAATCATATAGCTGCATGCTCATTAGTAGATAATGGAATATTGTATGGCAATATGAGCATGCCCAAGTGATGACTTTGTTTCAAGCTCAACAGGTAGGGTATTGAGTCCTCTTCCACATAGGGCAAGCTAGAATGAACTATCTTACCCAGGACCGCCGGAGCAGCGTGGACCAGTGGAGGACTCTATACTTTATACTTCACACCACAGTATTGAGTACTTCTTGCATAAAGCCCCTAATGAGAACCACGAGGGCTCTCTCAATGTAGAACCACAAGGGCTCTAGTACCGATTCTCTCGGTACGGCTTGGTCCGTGTTCCTTTATGCTTGTACTCTTAGAAAGTCTCAACCCGGAGGTCTTGACTTTGATTGTCATAGTTGGACTACGACGGGGCATCCGACCATTGCTGATCGAACACCCCTGATTCACCATCTTTCGGGTAGGCGGTACGCGTACCTCCGGACGCGGAAGTCTCAACCCGGAGGTCTTGACTTTGATTGTCATAGTTGGACTACGACGGGGTATCCGACTCATCGAATACCCCAGAAGCACACCATCTTTCGGGTAGGCGGTACGCGTACCTCCGGACGCGGAAGTCTCAACCCGGAGGTCTTGACTTTGATTGTCATAGTTGGACTACGACGGGGTATCCGACTCATCGAATACCCCAGAAGCACACCATCTTTCGGGTAGGCGGTACGCGTACCTCCGGACGCGGAAAGTCTCAACCCGGAGGTCTTGACTTTGGTTGTCATAGTTGGACTATGACGGGGCATCCGACCATTGCTGATCGAACACCCCTGTTACACCATCTTTCGGATAGGCGGTGCGCGACACCACCGACGCGGAAAGTCTCAACCCGGAGGTCTTGACTTTGTATTGTTGGATAGTCCTCTTCCACTATAGGGCAAGCTGGAAATATTCCATTTTACCCAGGACTGCCGAGGCAGCGTGGACCAGGGGAGAACTTCACGGAATCTTCAGGCATCCATGATTGCCATAGTGCGTAAGCCGCCGCTGTGCGCGTCAACTCGTTCCCCGTGAGGAGGAGTCTAGCCGCCGCTAAAAGACGAAGCATTAAGTGTCCTCATTCCACTATAGGGCAAGCTAGAATTAACTATCTTACCCAGGACCGCCGAAGCAGCGTGGACCAGGCGAGGACTATACTTTATACTTCACACCACAGTATTGAGTACGACTTGCATAAAGCCCCTAATGAGAACCACGAGGGCTCTCTCAATGTAGAACCACGAGGGCTCTAGTACCGATTCTCTCGGTACGGCTTGGTCCGTGTTCCTTTATGCTTGTACTCGCGGAAAGTCTCAACCCGGAGGTCTTGACTTTGATTGTCATAGTTGGACTACGACGGGGCATCCGACCATTGCTGACCGAACACCCCTGATTCATCATCTTTCGGATAGGAGGTGCGCCCACCTCCGACGCGGAAGTCTCAACCCGGAGGTTCGGACTTAGAGTTTTTCCCATTTAAAAGTTTTTCTCTTAGCCATACTGAAGTCATCACTTGGTGAACGATTGAACTAGGGCGGGTTAATCGTTTATAGGTATCATGTGGTTTGCATGCTCTCTTAGGTTAAGGTCATGTGGTTGGCTATCGAGCATGCCCAAGTGATGACTTTGTTTCACGCTTGCTTGATTTCTTCATGATTCCCTGTTATATAGTGTAATCATTCGAGAACAGGGAATCTTTGGTTTTGCTCAACAGGTATTGGATGTCAACTTGGTATCTAGATCGCATTAAGTCTCAACCCTTAGGTTCGGACTTGTATAGTGACATCTTGTTACGGTCTTGAGTCTCAACCCGCAGGTTCGGACTACTTAGTGTTTGATCGAATATAATATGGCAACTTGTGCCTAAGTCTCAACCCGCAGGTTCGGACTTCTGTTTATTTGGCCAATGTATGTATAAGGCAACTTGTGCCTAAGTCTCAACCCGCAGGTTCGGACTTGTGTATTTGTTCGAAGTCATGTATAAGGCAACGTGTGCCTAAGTCTCAACCCGCAGGTTCGGACTTGTTAGTGTTTCGTCAACTTTCATATGGCAACTTGTGCCTAAGTCTCAACCCGCAGGTTCGGACTTGTGTATTTGTTCGAAGTCATGTATAAGGCAACTTGTGCCTAAGTCTCAACCCGCAGGTTCGGACTTGTGTATTTGTTCGAAGTCATGTATAAGGCAACGTGTGCCTAAGTCTCAACCCGCAGGTTCGGACTTGTTAGTGTTTCGTCAACTTTCATATGGCAACTTGTGCCTGAGTCTCAACCCGCAGGTTCGGACTTCTATAGTGTTTCGTCAATTATCATATGGCAACTTGTGCCGAAGTCTCAACCCGCAGGTTCGGACTTCTGGAAGGATCACTTGGCCACTAATGATCCTTCCGCAGGTTCACCTACGGAAACCTTGTTACGACTTTTACTTCCTCTAAATCATCAAGTTCGGTCAACTTCGATAAAGCAGACGCGGTTCACGAGGATCCAGCGAACGATCATCTCCAAAGACCTCACTAAATAATCCATCGGTAGTAGCGACGGGCGGTGTGTACAAAGGGCAGGGACGTATTCAACGCTGGCTGATGACCAGCACTTACTAGAAGTTCCGAGTTCATATGGACCATTGCAATCCATAATCCCTACTAAGTGAGTATTTGAGTGATTTCCCGTTCCTCTCGGAATAGGAGACACGCTGCTACCCACATTGTAGCACGCGTGTAGCCCAGAACATCTAAGGGCATCACGGACCTGTTATCGCTCGATCTCATTTTGCTAAACACAAATTGTCCTGCTAAGCAGCGTACCGTAAGTGCACTTGCGCACACGAACAGCGAAGGTGTCAGGTCATACTCCACCGAAAGGTCCTAACCCGTTCCAATCGGCATCGACGCATTAACGCTGACTGCGTTCTAGTTAGCATATGTGAGTCACGTTCGTTATCGGAATTAACCAGACAAATCAATCCACGAACTAAGAACGGCCATGCACCACTACCCTTAAATTTGAGAAAGAGCTATTAATCTGTCTCACCTCCATAAGTTCGGACCTGGTAAGTTTTCCCGTGTTGAGTCAAATTGAACCGCAAGCTCCATTTCATTGTGGTGCCCTTCCGTCAATTCCTTTAAGTTTCAACTTTGCAACCATACTTCCCCCGGAACCTGACTTTGGTTTCCCGGAAGCTACTGAGAGCACCTGGTTGTAGCGTCTCCCAATTGCTAGTTGGCATCGTTTACGGTTAGAACTAGGGCGGTATCTAATCGCCTTCGATCCTCTAACTTTCGTTCTTGATTAAAGAAAGCATCCTTGACAAATGCCTTCGCTTTAGTTAGTCTTACGACGGTCTACGAATTTCACCTCTCGCGCCGTAATACTAGTGTCCCCAACTACTTCTGTTAATCATTACCTCCGGTCTGAGTACAAACCAATGAAAGATTAGACCAAGGTCGTATTCCATTATTCCATGCAAGATTATTCTAGGGCGTTTGGGCACCCTGCTTTAAGCACTCTAATTTGTTCAAGGTAAACGTGAGCGGTCGAGCTCTATGTTACACTTGCACCCGTTGAAGGGCACACCATGACACAGACTTGGTGCCCTACCACACCATTGAGTCGCAACCAGATTCCGACTTGGCCCACCGACCACGGGTTGACCGGGTCGGCGGAGCCGGACTGTGTTGGACAAGTATCAACTTCGAACGTTTTAACCGCAACAATTTTAATATACGCTAGTGGAGCTGGAATTACCGCGGCTGCTGGCACCAGACTTGCCCTCCACTTGATCCTCGTAGAAGGATTTATGCTCTACTCATTCCAATTATGAAACATCATTAAAGAGTTTCATATTGTTATTTCTCGTCACTACCTCCCCGTCCCGGGATTGGGTAATTTACGCGCCTGCTGCCTTCCTTGGATGTGGTAGCCATTTCTCAGGCTCCCTCTCCGGAATCGAACCCTGATTCCCCGTTACCCGTTGCAACCATGGTAGTCCTCTATACTACCATCCATAGTTGATAGGGCAGATATTTGCGAGATCTGTCGTCGGTGCGAGACCATACGATCAGCATCATTATCCAGACTTCAACTCAATGACACGGAGAACCCGCGATTGGTTTGACTAATAAGTGCACCAGTTCCCGCGAGGGTCCTGGCATGTTGCATGTATTAGCTCTAGATTTTCCACAGTTATCCAAGTAACTAGGTTGATGATCTCGTAAATTATAGCTGTTATACTGAGCCTTATGCGGTTTCACATTAAATCTGTTTGTACTTAGACATGCATGGCTTAACCTTTGAGACGAGCGTATATTACTGGTAGGATCAACCAGAATTCCGACTTTGCGTTCGAATGTTCATTGTCCCATTGCACCCGGAGGAGCAAACACCACGTTCTATATGTTGTCAAGTCCGGTAGCACACGGGAGGCGAGCCCCCGTGCGAACCTCATTGCCCTCGTATCACACACACCCGATGCACCGGACAGGCACTTGAGCGGCATTCGACTCCGCTAAGCGCACGTGCGCCCGATTGTGCATGCGCTGACGGGGCCTTCATACCCCTACCACAGCGACCTTATGCCAAACTTCCATGAATACTTAGGTGAGCTGACAAGGGCCTTCATTTCCCTACCATCAACTAAAGGACACGCTAGGCGCGTCCGATCATTGCAACTGCGGGGCTTTCATACCCCAATCACCACAGTACGCAATTCACCAGAGTTTAATCACAACCCTCCCGGACATGGCACACTATTAACTTGCAACAAAACTTAGTGTGTGCCGGGCACATCGGTTCCACAAAATCATTCCCGATGTACCCCAATTGGGGTTGTGAACGCATCCATGGTCCTCTGACACACCCAACCAAGCGTGGATACTACATACCTCAAACACCCAGTACACTAACAGACAAATCAATATATGGTTGCTTTCCCCCAGACATTTGCCAATCACTTGGCACCCGGACAGGAACTCGCTCCTGATTGCGCCATTGCCACCCATTTGCCAAGAGCGAGTTCTGTATGTAGATTTCATTTGGAAAGACTACCGTGTACTGGATATTCTATCCGACGATTACAGATGACGAGTACGAGACTCGACTACACTCACGGATAATACATTTTGGGTCGAGATTGCTTTCGGGGTTTTCGATTGGTCTTGCGCTTGTAAACGTATAACTTTGACTTGTGGTAACCTCGGTATGTTAGTCGATCACGTGGTTGTGAACTGGGTAAGGGTGGGCAATCTGTTCACTTGCACTCTGGGTAGGAATAGGTGAGCGCTATAGGTTAAGATCATTGTATGGTTCCATCGTGATGACTTTCGCTAGATAGTAGGATGTTTGGATAGTTATAACGTTTTTGGCCATTTGTTCATAGTGTTCGGTTCATTGAGGAATTCGATTGGTCTTTGCTTCACACACGTGGTCGATCACTTGGATGTGAACTAGGGTGAGAATAAGGTGTTCACTAGTGCTCTTAGGTTTTGGATCAGTACTGAGCACTTGATTGGTTTCGCATAATATGTATCCATAGTGATGACTCTTTCCAGCTTAAGATTTCGTGACCGGTTTCGAATCCTTCCCACGTTCGCTTTTACTTGGTTAGGTTTTCGAGTGTAGATTTGAAAGCAATCTCATGTATGTATCCCATCTGATATAAGCCACTGACAGTTCATGTCACCTCGTTCAACTCTCGCTGGGTCACAGAAGTATGTTACTGCGCCCATTATCCCTACTCGGATAGGTTCGGTTCGTTCGTTTTATACTACGGTGAGTAAACTCAATTTGTGCATCGCATAGCCATGGAAAGCAAACTTTCGCGGGCCTCTTCGACTGTTTTGATACGAGCTGTGCCCGTGATGCTTGTCATCCCAGGATACTAGACCCCTTTGGACGACCGCATGACCATCAGAAAGTAAATTCCACGTTCGATTTGGGGTGTGAACCCCGAACATAAAGTCTTTGTGTAGAACCACGAGGGCTCTATAGTACCGATTCTCTCGGTACGCTTGGTCCGTGTTCCTTTATGTTCGTACTCTTGTGAATAAGATTCACGTTCGTTTTGGGATATTTGCTACTGTCACCGTTTGAGTACTATGGGGCTTGAACCCCTAACATAAAGTCTTTGTGTAGAACCACGAGGGTTCTATAGTACCGATTCTCTCGGTACGCTTGGTCCGTGTTCCTTTATGTTCGTACTCTTGTGTGTATAATATTCATGTTCGGTTTGGGATATTTGCTACTTTCACCAGGGTCCCGTTCTTCATACAAGTCTGCCTTGCTAATGTGGTAACTTTATAGTGTAGTTCTGACATCCCAATTTTGGGACTTAGCCGATTTTTCGTATATTTCCATATGACCCATAGGGTCCCTTTCTTCATACAAGCTTGCCTAGGGCGATCGGTCAAAACTTGTCTTACTATTCGATTGGTCTTCGCACTTTCACCCTAGGCAGTTCGCCTAGGTCTGTCTTCTTGAGGAGGCCAAAACCCGAAATAAGGAGGTTCGGCCGACCCTGAAACCTCCCCTGTCTGAACTACACTAACCCGATTTTTCAGGGTCCTCAGCGCCATACAACTTTGCCTAGGTCACTTGTACTCTTGACTTAGGCCATCCGACTTGGTCCGTGTTTCTTCCTAGGGTTCACCTAGGTACTTTGCCTTGCTTGATGTGGTAACTTTTTAGTGTAGTTCAGACATCCTAATTTTGGGACTTAGCCGATTTTTCATGTATTTCCATATGACCCATAGGGTCCCTTTCTTCATACAAGCTTGCCTAGGGCGATCGGTCAAAACTTGTCTTACTATTCGATTGGTCTTCGCACTTTCACCCTAGGCAGTTCGCCTAGGTCTGTCTTCTTGAGGAGGCCAAAACCCGAAATAAGGAGGTCCAGCCGACCCTGAAACCTCCCCTGTCTTAACTACACTAACCCGATTTTTCATGGTCCTCAGCGCCATACAACTTTGCCTAGGTCACTTGTACTCTTGACTTAGGCCATCCGACTTGGTCCGTGTTTCTTCCTAGGGTTCACCTAGGTACTTTGCCTTGCTTGATCTGGTAACTTTTTAGTGTAGTTCTGACATCCCAATTTTGGGACTTAGCCGATTTTTCGTATATTTCCATATGACCCATAGGGTCCCTTTCTTCATACAAGCTTGCCTAGGGCGATCGGTCAAAACTTGTCTTACTATTCGATTGGTCTTCGCACTTTCACCCTAGGCAGTTCGCCTAGGTCTGTCTTCTTGAGGAGGCCAAAACCCGAAATAAGGAGGTTCAGCCGACCCAAAAACCTCCCCTGTCTAAACTACACTAACCAGATTTTTCAGGGTCCTCACCGTCATACAACTTTGCCTAGGTCACTTGTTCTCTTGACTTAGGCCATCTGACTTGGTCCGTGTTTCTTGCTAGGGTTCACCTAGGTACTTTGCCTTGCTTGATGTGGTAACTTTTTAGTGTAGTTCAGACATCCCAATTTTGGGACTTAGCCGATTTTTCATGTATTTCCATATGACCCATAGGGTCCCTTTCTTCATACAAGCTTGCCTAGGGCGATCGGTCAAAACTTGTCTTACTATTCGATTGGTCTTCGCACTTTCACCCTAGGCAGTTTGCCTAGGTGTAGCTTCTTGATGAGGCCAAAACCCAAAATAAGGGGGTTCGGCCGACCCAAAAACCTACCCTGTCTAAACTACACTAACCAGATTTTTCAGGGTCCTCAGCGCCATACAACTTTGCCTAGGTCACTTGTTCTATTGACTTAGGCCATCTGACTTGGTCCGTGTTTCTTCCTAGGGTTCACCTAGGTACTTTGCCTTGCTTGGTGTGGTAACTTATTAGTGTAGTTCTGACATCCTCATTTTGGGACTTAGCCGATTTTCGTAAAATACCATATGACCCATATGGGTCCTTTCCTTCATATAAGTTTGCCTTGCTTGGTATGGTAACATTTGAGTGTAGTTCTGACATCATCATTTTGGGACTTAGCCGATTTTTCGTAAAATACCATATGACCCATATGGGTCCTTTGCTTCATATAAGTTTGCCTTGCTTGGTGTGGTAACATTTGAGTGTAGTTCTGACATCATCATTTTGGGACTTAGCCGATTTTTCGTAAAATACCATATGACCCATATGGGTCCTTTGCTTCATATAAGTTTGCCTTGCTTGGTGTGGTAACATTTGAGTGTAGTTCTGACATCATCATTTTGGAACTTAGCCGATTTTTCGTAAAATACCATATGACCCATCAGGGTCCTTTCCTTCATATAAGTTTGCCTTGCTTGGTGTGGTAACATTTGAGTGTAGTTCTGACATCATCATTTTGGGACTTAGCCGATTTTTCGTAAAATACCATATGACCCATATGGGTCCTTTGCTTCATATAAGTTTGCCTTGCTTGGTGTGGTAACATTTGAGTGTAGTTCTGACATCATCATTTTGGAACTTAGCCGATTTTTCGTAAAATACCATATGACCCATCAGGGTCCTTTCCTTCATATAAGTTTGCCTTGCTTGGTGTGGTAACTTTTTAGTGTAGTTCTGACATCCCCATTTTGGGACTTAGCCGATTTTTCGTAAAATACCATATGACCCATCAGGGTCCTTTGCTTCATATAAGTTTGCCTTGCTTGGTATGGTAACATTTGAGTGTAGTTCTGACATCATCATTTTGGGACTTAGCCGATTTTTCGTAAAATACCATATGACCCATATGGGTCCTTTGCTTCATATAAGTTTGCCTTGCTTGGTGTGGTAACTTTTTAGTGTAGTTCTGACATCCCCATTTTGGGACTTAGCCGATTTTTCGTAAAATACCATATGACCCATCAGGGTCCTTGCCTTCATATAAGTTTGCCTTGCTTGGTGTGGTAACATTTGAGTGTAGTTCTGACATCCCCATTTTGGGACTTAGCCGATTTTTCGATCAATACCATATGACCCATCAGGGTCCTTTGCTTCATATAAGTTTGCCTTGCTTGGTGTGGTAACATTTGAGTGTAGTTCTGACATCATCATTTTGGGACTTAGCCGATTTTTCGTAAAATACCATATGACCCATATGGGTCCTTTGCTTCATATAAGTTTGCCTTGCTTGGTGTGGTAACATTTGAGTGTAGTTCTGACATCATCATTTTGGAACTTAGCCGATTTTTCGATCAATACCATATGACCCATCAGGGTCCTTTGCTTCATATAAGTTTGCCTTGCTTGGTGTGGTAACATTTGAGTGTAGTTCTGACATCATCATTTTGGGACTTAGCCGATTTTTCGTAAAATACCATATGACCCATCAGGGTCCTTGCCTTCATATAAGTTTGCCTTGCTTGGTGTGGTAACACATGAGTGTAGTTCTGACATCCCCATTTTGGGACTTAGCCGATTTTTCGTAAAATACCATATGACCCATCAGGGTCCTTTCCTTCATATAAGTTTGCCTTGCTTGATGTGGTAACATTTGAGTGTAGTTCAGACATCCCCATTTTGGGACTTAGCCGATTTTTCGTAAAATACCATATGACCCATCAGGGTCCTTTGCTTCATATAAGTTTGCCTTGCTTGGTATGGTAACATTTGAGTGTAGTTCTGACATCATCATTTTGGGACTTAGCCGATTTTTCGTAAAATACCATATGACCCATATGGGTCCTTTGCTTCATATAAGTTTGCCTTGCTTGGTGTGGTAACTTTTTAGTGTAGTTCTGACATCCCCATTTTGGGACTTAGCCGATTTTTCGTAAAATACCATATGACCCATCAGGGTCCTTGCCTTCATATAAGTTTGCCTTGCTTGGTGTGGTAACATTTGAGTGTAGTTCTGACATCCCCATTTTGGGACTTAGCCGATTTTTCGATCAATACCATATGACCCATCAGGGTCCTTTGCTTCATATAAGTTTGCCTTGCTTGGTGTGGTAACATTTGAGTGTAGTTCTGACATCATCATTTTGGGACTTAGCCGATTTTTCGTAAAATACCATATGACCCATATGGGTCCTTTGCTTCATATAAGTTTGCCTTGCTTGGTGTGGTAACATTTGAGTGTAGTTCTGACATCATCATTTTGGAACTTAGCCGATTTTTCGATCAATACCATATGACCCATCAGGGTCCTTTGCTTCATATAAGTTTGCCTTGCTTGGTGTGGTAACATTTGAGTGTAGTTCTGACATCATCATTTTGGGACTTAGCCGATTTTTCGTAAAATACCATATGACCCATCAGGGTCCTTTGCTTCATATGAGTTTGCCTTGCTTGGTGTGGTAACATTTGAGTGTAGTTCTGACATCCCCATTTTGGGACTTAGCCGATTTTTCGTAAAATACCATATGACCCATCAGGGTCCTTGCCTTCATATAAGTTTGCCTTGCTTGGTGTGGTAACATTTGAGTGTAGTTCTGACATCCCCATTTTGGGACTTAGCCGATTTTTCGTAAAATACCATATGACCCATCAGGGTCCTTTGCTTCATATAAGTTTGCCTTGCTTGGTGTGGTAACATTTGAGTGTAGTTCTGACATCCCCATTTTGGGACTTAGCCGATTTTTCGTAAAATACCATATGACCCATCAGGGTCCTTGCCTTCATATAAGTTTGCCTTGCTTGGTGTGGTAACATTTGAGTGTAGTTCTGACATCATCAATTTGGGACTTAGCCGATTTTTCGTAAAATACCATATGACCCATCAGGGTCCTTTCCTTCATATAAGTTTGCCTTGCTTGATGTGGTAACATTTTAGTGTAGTTCTGACATCACCATTTTGGGACTTAGCCGATTTTTCGTAAAATACCATATGACCCATCAGGGTCCTTTCCTTCATATAAGTTTGCCTTGCTTGGTGTGGTAACATTTGAGTGTAGTTCTGACATCCCCATTTTGGGACTTAGCCGATTTTTCGTAAAATACCATATGACCCATCAGGGTCCTTTGCTTCATATAAGTTTGCCTTGCTTGGTGTGGTAACATTTGAGTGTAGTTCTGACATCCCCATTTTGGGACTTAGCCGATTTTTCGTAAAATACCATATGACCCATCAGGGTCCTTTGCTTCATATAAGTTTGCCTTGCTTGGTGTGGTAACATATGAGTGTAGTTCTGACATCCCCATTTTGGGACTTAGCCGATTTTTCGTAAAGTACCATATGACCCATCAGGGTCCTTTGCTTCATATAAGTTTGCCTTGCTTGGTGTGGTAACATTTGAGTGTAGTTCTGACATCCCCATTTTGGGACTTAGCCGATTTTTCGTAAAATACCGTTTGACCCATCAGGGTCCTTTGCTTCATATAAGTTTGCCTTGCTTGGTGTGGTAACACATGAGTGTAGTTCTGACATCCCCATTTTGGGACTTAGCCGATTTTTCGATCAATACCATATGACCCATCAGGGTCCTTTTTCTTCATATAAGTTTCCCAAGACTTAGTGCTTTTTTCCTTTGAACACCAATATCACCCTTGCGGGTATCTTTGATCTTCTCACTTTGTATTGACCGAATGTAGGTCTTGCCATGCCAAACATATAATTGTTCTACACTAAGTCTCTATCTCGTACCGCCAGCTCGGTACATTCGATCAACCTGCCCTTAAGGCACCCGGGACTTAGCCATTTTTTCACATTTTTCATGATTTTTAGGCAACTTTTCTCGACTTTGTCACCTTATATCACCAAGATCCTTTCCCTTTAGCGCTTCACTCTGTTCGTATGATATTTAGCGCTGACTATCACCTTTCTATCGCTGAGCTCAACTTCTTATTCGGTGCCATAGAGCCAGAGATATTCCGCGTATGCTGTTATAAGGGAAGTTTGTCACTTTTTCAAAGGCCCGCTTTGGGACGCCCATATCTCACCTTCAGGTACCATCGATCTTCTTGTCGTCTATGGACGAAACTTAGGTCTTGTCTTGGCCAACTTATAAATGTTCTACGGCCAAGCCGTATCTCTTACCGCCAGCCCGGTATTTTTGGACTTAGTCGGATTTTCGCCTCTCGTGGTAACAATTTCTGACTTTGACTCACAATAACACCCAAACGGTCACATGCTAGCGCTTTGCTTGGTAGGAATTATAGTTAGCGCTACCTTTTCTCTTTCCATCGATACCTTGTTCGTTCCATTCCATGCCATACAGCCGAAGTTATGATGTTTCCCGTTTTCCATATCATGTGGAGCTTATGCTCTGGGAAAACCATCTAACACCCGTACCACCCTTTTGGGTACATCCGATCTCGACACTATGTTCGGGCCAAATATAGGTTATAACATACCCAACTTATAATTGTTCTACACCAAGTCTCTATCTCTTACCGCCTGCTCGGTATTTTACTCGTAAGTCCAAATTTCACAACTTGTACTTTTTGGCCCAATGTACTCGAGTTTCAATTTTGGTAACATTTTTCGACTTTGACGCTTAATAACTTCCAAATCATGCTAGTTAGCGCTTTGCTTTCTTCTAGTCGTATCTAGCGCTGGGTGTTACCTTTCCAAAACATATCCTAGCTCTACAATCCATGCCATACAGCCGGAGCTACATGGTGCACAAGTCAAATCCATTTTAGCCATGTTTCATTTTTGCTAATTTTTGACCACTCGTATCACCCTTCCAGAGTGGTCCGATCTTCTCGCTTTCTATGGACGACTTTTAGGTCTCGTAGAGGCAAACTTATAAGTATTCTACGTCAACCCGCTATCTCTTACCGCTTGCTCGGTATTCTTGGTCTTGTGTGATTTTTGGCCATTTTGGTATTATTTTTCCACTTTGTCGCTTAATAACTCAGTTTTGCTCAACACTTAGCGCTTCGGTTGTTTGGGATTATAGTTAGCGCTCGGTTCGACCTTTCCAACACTGATCTAAGCTTGTCGATCCGTTCCATACAGCCTGAGTTATTCGCGATACCGTGTTTCAATCCATTTCTCAAGTCTCGTTTTGGTCCAACTTTGAACCAGCCATATCACCCTGATGGGTACCTCCGATCTTCTCGCTCTATATTGGCCAAAGTTAGGTCTTGTGGTAACGTACTTATGATTGTTCTACGCCGTGTTCGTAGCTCTTATCGTTCGCCCGCTATTTTCGATCATAAGGTGAATTTTCGCCTCTAAACCACCATTTTTCACCTTTGCCCTCTAATATGACCGACTTGCTCAACACCTAGCGCTTCGCTTGGTAGGACACATAGCTAGCGCTCGTCAAGACCTTTCCAACGCATATCCAAGCTTTCCGATCCGAGCCATACAGCCTGAGCTATAGGCGATACCGTTTTTCCCATTTTCTTGGTCACATGCACTTTAGGGTACCCCTTTTTGCCTTTGACCCTTAATACCTCCTCCGGGTCACTAGTAGGCGCTTAGCTTGGTAGGAAACATAGCTAGAGCAGGCCTTCACCTTTCCAAAACTGCCGAAAGTGTACCGATCCGACATCTAGAACCAAAGTTATGGTCATTCCCATCATGCTCTACTTTCATGGTCAACCTCCACCAAGCACACCTAGGTTGGACCAACTTTCACCAACTCATCTCGAACCCCAAATTTGCTTAGACCTACTAGGTTTCCCTAGCAAAGTGGCCAAAACATCCATTACAACACGACTGGTCTTTCTGGTGGTCGACCTAGGCGACTTTGTTCGACGACCACCACCCCATGGAACTAAAAGACGTCCCTTGATACGGACCACCGATACATTTTCCGGCCTGTCTAAACTACACTCATCGAAATTTTTTTGGGTCCCCACCGTCATACAAGTTTGCCTAGGTCAAGTTTTTCTTCCGGATCGGCCGCGGACCTCACTTATCATTATCTAGGGAGGCCATAGGGCCCCAAAAGGGGTTTTTTTAAAATTTTCGACACTTTCGACTTTGGTCGGATTTTTTCCGATTTTGGTCCGACCTAGGGACTTGGTGGTCCAAGGAGCCTCGGGACCAAACTTTTTTCTCAGGGGTCCCTACCTCCATACAACTTTGCCTAGGTCAATTTTTTGTTCCAAATCGACCGCGGATTTCACTTTTCAATATCTGGGGCTCGTGTAGAGTCCGAATATGAGGTTTTCTCATTTTTCGACATTTTCGACTTTTTTCGACTTTTTTCGGGTTTTTCGACCTAGGGGTCCGCCGAACAAATTTTGGGTCAAAAATTTTTATTGAACTAGTCGAAAGTACGCAAAAAGATAAGACTTTTTGCCGAAGACACCATGCCCCGGAACCGACTCCTTCCCCTTCAAAATTGGGGACAAACGTGATTTTTGAAACTTTTCCTTAGGGAGCCCAAGACTTAGAAAATTTTCAAATTCTCGATTTTTCGATTGCGAGCTAGCGCTTTGCGGTCTTCGGCAATGTTGTAGATCTCGACGAGATAAGACTTTTTGGTCAAGGGACATTTTGCCCTCCGACCCCTCCTTCCCCCCGCAAATCGCCCCCCAAAGTGCAATTTTTGCATTTTCACCTCTTTGCACGCACTGTTCGGCAGAAATGGCCACTTTCTATGGGTCTGAGCGCTTTGCGGTCTTCGGCAAACTTTTAGAGCGTACCAAGCCCTAATTATAATTGTTCTACACCAACTTCGTACCTCTTCATCCCTGGCCGCTATTCGCGTACCAAGGTAATTTTTGTTCATTTTATCAACATTTTTCATCTTTGACTGTTTATATCGGCCTTGCCATGAACCGATAGCGCTTCGCTGTGTTCTAACGTAAGTTAGTACTACTCTTTACCTTTCCAAATCATATCTTAGGTTGCCATTTGCTTGCGTACAGCCGGAGCTATGAGCGATACCGTAAAAAGTACCGAAACTTGGAAAAATCCTTTGATCGCCCATATCCCCCCTTTGGGGGCCAGATATCGAAAAAAGTTCTGATTCAAAAAGTTGCGCATTAACGTGTTCTAGTTATGCCTAGAACATTTCACTTCGCTAGCTGGCCTGCAACTTAGTCGTAATTGGGATTTTAGGGTGTTCTTGGAGGGCCCATTTCCTGCGACTTGGTAAAATGGAACATTCCAGCTTGCCCTATGTGGAAGAGGGCACATTACTCAATACTGTGGTGTGAAGTATAAAGTTCAGTTCTCCCCTGGTCCACGCTGCTTCGGCGGTCCTGGGTAAGATAGTTCATTCTAGCTTGCCCTATGTGGAAGAGGACACTTCATACTTCGTCTCTAAGCGGCGGCTTGACTCCTCCCTACGGGGAACGGGTTTACGCGCACAGCGGCGGCTTACGCACTATGGCAGTCATGGATGCCTTACGTTTCTATGAAAAGTGTGTTCCTCCCCTGGTCCACGCTGCTTCGGCAGTCCTGGGTAAGATAGTTAGTTCTAGCTTGCCCTATGTGGAAGAGGACACGTAGACTTACTGTGGTGTGAAGTATAAAGTTCAGTTCTCCCCTGGTCCACGCCGCTTCGGCCGTCCTGGGTAAAATGGATTCATCCAGCTTGCCCT